>NC_132884.1:40549045-40553183 GCF_030463535.1 Salminus brasiliensis | reverse complement strand
ACTCGGGCTGTCAGTCGAGCAGCGATACGCCACAGCCCTCGGTTTATGCAGAATGGCTGGGTTTTCAGCCCTGCAGCTCTGGAGCTGAACACATATAAACTATGCAGCGTTCCCTCCTAAAAAATACAGAGAACCGAGGAACACTGACTGCTGCCCGATATTGCCTCGGCCACCAGAATGATGATATGATGATCCCCGCAAGACCTCCGAAGGGGTCGAGGAACCATCCTTGTTCATCCTTGGAGCACTTTTGGTGGGTAGGTACTGATTGCTGCATCCCAGGAACACCCCACAACACAAGACCTGCCTGATGTTCTGGAGATGTTCTGATCCAGTCGTTTAGAACATCACAGCTTGGTTCTTGTCAAAGTGGCTCAGGTTTTTAACACTTGCCCATTCGTCCTGCTTCATCACCTTCATCACCTTCAAGAAGTGGCTGTTCACTCACTGCCTAATACGTAGATCCACCCTCCTCTGACAGGTGGCTCTGGAACCAGATCATCTATGTTCTACACCTCAGCAGTTGTAGATGTTTTAATGTTATGGCTGATCAAAAAAACAAAAAACTCCAAAATATACACTTATATAAAATATACATTTATATACACTATGTTGACAAAAGTATTGGGACACTTTTGTAGGAGTAACTGTCTCTACTGTCCAGGGAAGAAGGCTTTTAGATTTTGGAGTCTGAGGCTCCAGCGCATCAGGCAGGTCTTGCGTCGTGGGGTGTTCCCGGTATGCAGTGGCCAGTACCTTCCTATTAAAAGTGCTCCAAGGAAGGACAACCAGTGAACTGGAGCAGGGTCATGGGCGGCCCAAGGATCAATGATGCTCGTGGAGGCCCATCTCACAACTTACAAGACGGTGAAGGTATCCACACGTCACGTGGAGTCCATGCCTCGACGGGCTGGAGCTGTATTGGCGGCAGGTGGAGGAGGAAGTACACTCTTAGGTTTTATTGTTATGGCTGATCGGTTTCCCCCGAAGCTCCCATTTTGCATATCCAGTTTCACACCCTCCCACAACACCTCCGGCCCATTTAAAGGGACCGGTCCAGGCCAGTGATGAGCAGCGATGCTGAGAGACTGGACGCTGGTGGAAGACGGACGCTCAGTGCTGTCCATGTGTTGTTTGTGAGAGAAAACAAGTACACACACAAACACACACACACACACACACTTGTAACTGTCCTCTACAGAAGTCCACATCTGGTGTACGGAGCTGTATGTCAGTGGAGTCAGACCTACCCCCCCGTGCAACACACCCCCAACTCCTACTCCTTCACTCTGGCATTTCATCATCTGCTCTGCAGCTCTCCTCACTCGCTCCTTCTTTGGCCTTTCTGGGACCATCTGTTGTTATTATTTTCCTCTGATAATTGGCCTGAACAATGGAATGCCTGTGTCCCCCCTCGCCTTTGAAACGAGACACCCTGTTTATTTTCTGGAGGACCCGTCCGTCTCTCTCTCTCTCCCCCTTTTCTGTCCCTCTGTGTGCGTCGGACAGCTCTCTTCCCTCACACTCTTTTTGGGCTTCTTGCTTTCTCACCCACTGTCATTCCCATGCTCTCTCGCTCTCTCTCGACTCACTCTCTCGCTTCACTCTCCCACTTTCACTTTCCCACTCTCTCTCCCACTCTTAACCTGTAGCACTTTCTCTCTCTCTCTCTCTCTCTCTCTCTCTCTCTCTCTCTCTCTCTCTCTCTGTCCCACTCCTACTGTATTTCTCTCGCTCTCCTATTCTCACTGTATGACTCTCTCACCTGCTCTCACTTTGTTACTCTCTCTTCTCTCTCTCTCCCTTTTTCTCCCACTCTGCTGCTCTCGTTCACACTGTCAGTCTGTGCCTCTCTCTCTTACTCTGTCCCCAACTCTCTCTCTCTCTCTCTCTCTCTCTCTCTCTCTCTTTCTTACTGTATCCCCATTACTCTCTATTTCTCCTATTCCCTTTTACACTCCCTCTCTCTCTCTCTCTCTCTCTCTCTCACTTATTGTATACCCTATTACTCTGTTTCTCCTACCCCCTCTCTCTTACTCTCTCTCTCTCTCTTATTGTATACCCTATTACTCTCTGTTTCTCCTACCCCTCTCTCTCTCTCTCTCTCTCTCTCTCTCTCTCTCTCACTTATTGTATACCCTATTACTCTGTTTCTCCTACCCCCTCTCTCTTACTCTCTCTCTCTCTCTCTTATTGTATACCCTATTACTCTCTGTTTCTCCTACCCCCTCTCTCTCTCTCTCTCTCTCTCTCTCTCGCTCTCGCTCTCTTATTGTATACCCCATTACTCTCTATTTCTCCTACCCCCCTCTCCCTCTCTTACTGTATACCCTAGTACTCTGTTTCTCCTACCCCTCTCTCTTACTCTCTCTCTTACTCTCTCTCTCTCTCGCTCTCTCTCTCTCTCTCTTATTGTATACCCTATTACTCTCTATTTCTCCTACCCCCCCTCTCTCTTACTCACTCTCTCTCTCTCTCTCTCTCTCTCTCTCTCTCTTATTGTATACCCTATTACCCCCTCTCTCCCTGGTGGAGTGTATCAGGTGTCTTTAAGAGTGTACAGCACTCTCAGCCTCTCTCTGACCCTCAGAGCTGAAGTCCGGCATCTCTGGGCGAGCTCCTAATACCCAGCTGAGGTGTGCGAGTGTGCGAGTGTGTTACTGTGTGCGAGTGTGTTACTGTGTGAGAGTGTGTTGCTGTGTGCGAGTGTGTTACTGTGTGCGAGTGTGTTACTGTGTTACTGTGTGCGAGTGTGTTACTGTGTGCGAGTGTGTTGCTGTGTGCGAGTGTGTTGCTGTGTGCGAGTGTGTTACTGTGTGCGAGTGTGTTACTGTGTGCGAGTGTGTTGCTGTGTGCGAGTGTGTTGCTGTGTGAGAGTGTGTTACGGTGTGCGAGTGTGTTGCTGTGTGCGAGTGTGTTACTGTGTGAGAGTGTGTTGCTGTGTGAGAGTGTGTTGCTGTGTGAGAGTGTGTTACTGTGTGAGAGTGTGTTGCTGTGTGCGAGTGTGTTACTGTGTGCGAGTGTGTTACGGTGTGAGAGTGTGTTACGGTGTGCGAGTGTGTTACTGTGTGCGAGTGTGTTACTGTGTGAGAGTGTGTTACTGTGTGAGAGTGTGTTACTGTGTGCGAGTGTGTTACTGTGTGCGAGTGTGTTACTGTGTGAGAGTGTGTTGCTGTGTGCGAGTGTGTTGCGGTGTGAGAGTGTGTTGCGGTGTGAGAGTGTGTTACGGTGTGCGAGTGTGTTACGGTGTGAGAGTGTGTTGCGGTGTGAGAGTGTGTTACGGTGTGCGAGTGTGTTACGGTGTGCGAGTGTGTTACGGTGTGAGAGTGTGTTACGGTGTGCGAGTGTGTTACGGTGTGCGAGTGTGTTACGGTGTGAGAGTGTGTTACGGTGTAGTCTTACACAGTTTGCAGTGGGACCGCTTCCCCTCGTGTCTCATATTTCAGCGCTAGTTGGATCACTAACACTCCTCATTTCAGAAGCGTTTCTTCAGAAATCCGGGACGCCCATCGAGAGTTGGCCCCTCTTCACTTCAGTAACGGCCTCTACTCTTTCTGGGAAGGCTTTACACTAATTATTGGCGGAGGATTTGATTGCATTCAGCCCCCTGAAGCATTAGTGAGGTTTGGGTCTGATGTTGGATGAGTAGTTCACTCCACTTCTACTCCAACTCATCCCGAAGGCACAGGATGGAGCTCCATCTCTCTAGAGCAGTCTCTCTCAACCCTGGTCCTGGAGGCACCCTGCCCTGCACATTGTAGTGCACCCCCTGCTTCAGCACACCCCCTGTACCTCCGAAGGGGCTTGTCAGGGAGCTGATTAGTGGAATCAGGTGTGTTGGGAGCAGGGAAAGCGACAGATGTGCAGGACAGGTAGTCTCCAGGTCCAGGGTTGAGAAACACAGGGCAGCACTCCTCCTGTGTGCACCGCGCATCAAATTCAGTGTTTCTCCAATGTCATCATAATCCTCACAGCATCCTGACCTCACTATCACTCTTTTGGCTGGACGCAATCAAATCCTCACGGCAGTGCTGCTCCAACAGTAGAACGCCTTCCTCCCTGGACAGTAGAGTTTACAGTTACTCCAAAATTAGCAGGATCAACTCTTTTAATATCCTTTATTTCAGAAGAAACAGTG
>NC_132884.1:40499045-40546545 GCF_030463535.1 Salminus brasiliensis | reverse complement strand
ACGTGACTTCCACGTGACTCCCACGTGAGGTGATGAGCTGCTCTCCAGTATCAACAACACCCTGTTCTCCTGAAGTTTCTCCAGCTTTGACTAGAGCTTTCTATAGTGGGCGTGGTTTATGTAAATTTAGGGGTGTAAATATAAGAAGTCAAGACTGTGATGTAACAGTTTTGGGGTTTCTGAGTCGGCCTGTTTTGCAGCTCTGTTTTGGCCTCGTCCCCATTCACAGAATCACACCGGTGGCCTTTGCTAAACTGGTCTAATTGACGTATCGCCCAGCTCTGCTCACCGGTCAGTGTCCAAACCTCTGAACTCCCTGTACGGTTCACGTCCTTCAGAGCAGCCTGGAGGCCAGTGTTTTGTTTATCTTCTGGTTGATTTGGTGCGAGTGTGTTTACAGGCTCTGGGTGCTGATTGGGTCCCGGCTGTGGAAGAATGCTCTATTCAGACCCGCGAGCGGCGGAGTAGAGTAAAGAGACGCGATGGCTTGTTTGTTTTGGGATAGGAGCGAAATTCCTCTTCCTTGGCATTAAGGCAGCTGTGTGTGTGTGTGTGTGTGTGTGCTTTGTTCGTAGCTCAGCAGAATGTCAGGACACACTTTTCAAGATAAAAGTGCTACAATAGGTTCTTTGAAGAACCTTTACAAGGTTCTTTAGATCTTCTGCAGCAGTCTCTACAAGTGCTTCTGTGCCATTGCTCAAAGAGCCTTTATATTGGTGAAGAACCCTTTCATCAAGTGGTGATTCTGTAGACCTTTGAAAGGTTCTTTACACTCACAAATCTAAGTTACAAACATGGTTCCACTGTTTGCTTGTTCCAAGAACCTTTACATTTGTAAATAACCTTCAGATCAGAAGCAGATTCTTTAGCTCTTTCAGGGTTCTTCACATGCGCCAGTCTTTAAAATCTCTACAGAAATGGTGCCCTATGGAAGCAGACGTGGTTCTTCTATGACACTTCTAAAAGAACCTATAAATCAGTATATGTAGCCTTTACATCAAGAGAGGTTTCTTTAGATCTTTTTAAAGGATCTTTGAACTTTGTATTACAAAATGATTCTTTCTAGAGCTTCAAAAGAACTTTGAATATAGAAAGAACCTTTACATCACAAGATGGTTCTTCACATCATCAGTCTCAACAATCTCTACAAAAAATGACACTTCTTAAAGAACATTCTGTACATGTAGCCTTTACATCAAGAGAGGGTTCTTTAGATCTTTTTAAAGGATCTTTGAAATATCTATTTCAAAAATGGTTCTTTATAGAGCCAGAAGTGGTTCTTCTAGGAAATTACTCAAAGAACCTTGGAATTCATAAAGAACCTTTACATTACAAGAAGGTTCCTCACACTCATCAGTCTCTACAATCTCTACAAAAATGGTTCTTTATGGCACGTCTATGACGCTTCTTAAAGAACCTTTACATCTTTAGGTCTTTT
Organism: Salminus brasiliensis; assembly: GCF_030463535.1. NCBI lineage: Eukaryota > Metazoa > Chordata > Actinopteri > Characiformes > Bryconidae > Salminus > Salminus brasiliensis. Next base: position 40,545,107 of record NC_132884.1, on the reverse strand, counting down.
GAAAGGTTCTTTAGACTCACACATCCCTGTTTTAAAAAGTGGTTCTTTTTAAAATGTGCTTCTATTAAATTACTCAAAGAACCTTTGGATTTATAAAGAACCTTTACATCAGAAGAAGGTTCTTCACACTCATCAGGGGCTACAATCTCTACAGAAATGGTTCTTTTATGACACTTCTTAAAGAACCTTCTGTATATGTAGGCTTTACATCAAGAGAGGGTTCTTTAGATCTTTTTAAAGGATCTTTAAAATATCTATTTCAAAAATGGTTCTTTATAGAGAACCACAGAAGTGGTTCTTTTAGGAAATTACTCAAAGAACCTTGGAATTCATAATGAACCTTTACATCACAAGAAGGTTCCTCACACTCATCAGTCTCTACAAAAATAGTTCTTTATGGCACTTCTTAAAGAACCTTTTTTGGTTCTTTGAGAGATGCAATAGAAGAACCTTCTGGCCAATCTTTACATCAAGATAACCTTCTAAAGGTTCTTCACACTCACACATCTCTATTACAAACTGTGGCGTTGCTTTAAGAGTCTTTACATTTGTAAAGAACCTCTACATAAAGAGAGGGTTCTTTAGACCTTTATAAAAGGTTCTTCACACTGGGTTTTCATGGAACCAGAAGTGGTTCTTCTTTGGAATTGCTTAAAGAACCTTTACATCAAGAGAAGGTTCTTTAAACCTTTATAAGATCAGTTCACTCTCCACTTTTTCAAGAATCTCAAAAAAAAGGTTCTGCATGGTTCTTCTTTGGCACTGCTTAAAGAACCATTAGTAGCACCTTTATTATTAAGAGTGTAGTACGCATTTCTAGGACCATTCTTTGAGCTATGCCATATTTGATTCCATTAAGAGATGTACACTATACGGACAAAAGTATTGGGACGTCTTTTAATCACTGAATTTAGATTAGGTTTAATTCAGTCCCATTTCCACAGGTGTATAAAGTCAAGCCCCTAACACTGCAGTCTGCCTTCCTTTCACACATCAGTGAAAGAACGGGAGGTTCTGAAGAGCTCACTGAACTCCAGCGTGGTTCTGTATGTAATAGGAGACACCGCTGCACCACCAACAACAAGTCAGCTGGTGAAATTTCCTCCCTCCTAGATCTTCCTCCATCAGCTGTGAGTGGTGTTATTACTGAACAGTGGAAGAGTTTAGGAGGAACAGCTCACAGAGAGCAGCTCAGTGTCCACTGAGTGTCTGTCAGACCACGTAAAGCTACAGAGGGGGGTCAGGGCCGAGTGCTGGGCTCAGAGCAGAGTGCAGAAAAGCCTCCAACTGACTCAGTAACTGCAGCAGAGCTCCAGACCTGCTGCTGCTGGTAGAGCTTAGAGCAAAGGGGACCAGCTCCATATTAATAAAGCCTATGGGTTTAGAATGGGACGGCATGAAAGCTACTGTTGGAGTAATGTGGGGGTGTCCCAATACTTTTGTCCAAATATTGTATTTGTGTCGAACTCTCTTTTGAAGAAACGGATGTAATGTAGGTTCTTTATAATCGCATCTCTTAAAAGAAACGGTTCTTTCTGGAACCAAAAGTGGTTCCTCTCAAGTGTCTTTCAGAGAACGTCTTGTAGCACCTCTATTTTAAGAGCTCTGAAAGCTCGGTGCCACCCGGCCTCTCTCGTTCTGAGAGGTTTCGAGGACGACCCGTCTTTAATTGTTGTGTGTGTGTGTGTGTGTGAGTCTGCTTGTTTACTGTAAACGTGGGCGTGCGACACAATGCCGGAATGGCGCCAAATAAAGGCTGAAAAGATAAGAAAAGTTTTATTGATTTTTCTTATTTTTTTGGAGCCGAGTTTTACAAGACACTGCAGCTCAGCTTCAATCAGACTTAATAAAGTTTCTAAAGAGAGAGAGAGAGGGTGTGTGAGCGAGAGAAAGTGAGAGAGAGAGAGCGCAAGAGAGTGAGACTCCTGTGCAGTCAAGCCTTTGGACAGGCCTTTATAAACAGTTGTGTTTGTCTGAAAGTGACTCATGCATTAGATTTTCCTGTATTTCAGAGCACAGACAGGGAGTTGGAAAGTCTTGTGCACACACACCCTAAACACACACACACACATACACACACACACACACACACACACACTGCATCTCAATATAGCTCTCTGTCGCTATCTCTCTTTCTCTCACTTACTAACGTACTTTCATTCTGCCTGTCTCATGTTTGGGCCTCCCTCTCTCACTCTCTCTCACTCTCTCTCTCTCTCTCTTTGTGTTCTCTTTATGTCTCTCACTCACTGACTCACTTTTTGGTCTGTCTGACTAAACACAGTCCTCTCTCTCTCTCTGTCTGTCTCTCTCTCTCTCTCTCTCTCTCTCTCTCTCTCTCTCTCTTTCTGTCTCTCTCATTGTCTGTTGTTTCTCTTTCTCTCTCTCTCTTTCTCTCTCTCTCTCTCTCTCTGTTCTCTCTATCTGTCTCTCACTCGCTAACTGTTTTACTCACTTTCAGTCTTTCAGACTAAATATAGTCCTCTCCCTCTCTTATTCTCACCCTCTCTCTCTCGCTCATATCATATCACATAATATACCCTATATGGACAAAAGTATTGGGACACCTGTCCAGGGAAGAAGACTTTCTACTAGATTTTGAAGCTTGGAGCATTGCTGTTGTCAGGATGATCACCACCCCACCTCATCATCGCCACCTTGGATGTACTGGATGGAGCTCCACCATCCATCATTCCAGAGAACACAGTTCTTCCATAGTTGCTCCACAGCTCAATGCTGGGGGGCTTTATACCCCTCTACTAGCCCACGCCTGGCATTAGGCAGCATGGTGCCAATAGGTTTGTGATTATCTGCTGCAGGGAGTCCTATTCTATTGGCAGTACTTCTCTACAGGGACTGGACAAGCTGTTTGTGTGTGCATTTGAACATCTGTGTTATGGGTGCTGTGTAATAGCTGAATGCATTCATTTGAAGAAGTGTCCACAAACTTTTGGACATGCTCTCTCTCTCATTCTCACTCTCTTCTGTTTGACAGTCGCCCATATCTTGCTGTGTGTGTGTGTGTGTGTTTGTAGTTCAGTGCTGAGCTCTGTCAGACTTTGTTGAACAGCCAGCCATCCCGGAGCGGAGCGTGGGGGAGGAGAAACGCTCCTCTCGGCCAATGGGCCGCAGCCAAGCTTCGCATAAGTTAGTATGCTGATGAGGCCGGCCAGTTCATTAGCGCGCCGCCGCAGAAGTAGCCGCCGATGCGCTATCGAAGCACGCGGGAGCAATTAACGGACGGACTGGATGGTAAATATTCATGCGCTCTCATGTTCCCGCTGAAGAGAGGGAGGAGAACGTCCATTAGATCGACTGAAGAGGCGTTCAGAGTGACCGCGGGGGCCTTTCCGATCCGATCGGCTCGGTTTGGTCCATACGTGGAGTGTGTGATTGGGCTGCTGCGATGATGTAAATGTGGATGCTGAAGAGTAACCTTCACCGAAAGTCCTTTTCAGGATTTCGGGTTTTTTTAAAACCAGACGTTTAATATTCACACACATCAATACACCATCCAGCGTCCTCCCACTGTGAGAGAGCGGGGAGAGCTCATCCGTCGCTTCCCTGTGTTTTAACGGGCCGTGTTCGGTTTCAGTTCAGCAGAGACCGCTGGTCACAGCCTTTAACGACCAAAAGTTTGTGGACACCACTTCTAATGAATGCAGATGTGCAAATGCACACATACTGCCTAGTGCCAGGTGTGGGCTAGAGGGGTACTCTAGAATACTCTGGAATGATGGCTGGTGCTCCATCTAATACTGTTGTGAGGAGTTGAGGACCTTTTGGGGTGTTGATCATCTAACATCCTGACCTCACTGATGCTCTTCTTGCTGAATGCAATCAAATCCTCACACCAATGCTCAAAAATCTCCAAAATATAGTAGACTTAGTAAGCCTTCTTCCCTAAATTCTGAAGAAACGCACAAATGAATTAGCAGGTGTCCCAATACTTTTGGCCATATCGTTTATATATGGTCACTGTCATGCACAGGACCTTTTGTGACCTCTCTCTCTCTCTCTCTCTCTCTCATATTATATCACATAATACACCTATATGGACAAAAGTATTGGGACACCTGTCCAGGGAAGAAGACTTTTCTACTAGATTTTGAAGCTTGGAGCATTGCTGTGAGGATTTGGTTGTGTTCAGCAACAAGAGCGTTAGTGAGGTCAGGTACGAAAGATCCGACGATGAACAAGGACCCAAACGAAGCTGAAACCGGACTCTGACACGCCTGCATTTATAAGAAGGGTAGCGAATAGCGTCTCACGTCACAGGATTCGTAAACATTTTAGGTTATTTGAAAATATCGTAAGGATTCTGATCAGTCTGGAGCTGGATCAGAGGCCTAGAGATGGACTCACATCACCCAGATCATCCTCTCTATCAATTACCTCTTACGCTCCCAATCGGAAAATCCATTTCTGATCATGGAAATGTGCTGGAAAGGGTGACCCGAGGTTTAAATTCGGGCCTGAACATTGTCTACTGTGTGAATCTACTCACTCCGTTGGGAGTTAGTTGGATAGCAGATTTCTTTGAAAACAAGCCCCTAGTGCCGAGTGAAGATTTATGCCGCTGGTTCATCCAAGATTTCGTGGTTTTGCGAGAAAGTTTCAGGGTAAATATGGCTGTTCTGTAGGACACGTCCCTTGAGTAGCGTGGACTTCATGCAAGACTTCAAGGTTTCTGCCATGAAAACCCCTAAAACAGTAGATGTTTCTGAGCGTATCCAGAGCGATCTACATCTCAAGGCCCTTCAGACAGAACGCTAAGATCTGTAAGTGTTCTGCTGACTGAATGAACCACTACACCAATCAGCCATAACATTAAAACCACCTGCATAATATTGTGTAGTTCCCCCTCGTGCCGCCAAAACAGGCAAGGCATGCTCCAGTAGCTCCAGACTGGCTGGCCTTCACTCCCACATCTACTTCACACTTCCATGACCCTGTCTCTGGGTTCCTGGTTGTCCTTCTTTGCAACACTTTTGGTAGGTACTGACCATTGAATACTGGGAACACCCCACAAGACCTGCCTAATGCTTTTGGAGATGTTCTGACCCAGTCGTCTAGAACACATCGCCTTCAAGGACTGACCGTTCACTTGCTGTCACCCATTCATCAGTGGTATTCACTTCATCTGTTAGTGGTTTAATGTTAAGGCTGTTAGTTAAATGCAGTGTTGACTAGATGTTGTGTGCTGGAAGCATCCTGACCGACCCGGGAATGGTCCAGATTAGGTTCTTCGGGTGTTCTGGATGATTCAGGGCTTTCGCAGTGTCGTAACTCTTGCTTTATCAGTTTCTTATACACTGTGTTGTGCATTTTGTCCATATCGGGCAGCCCTGTTGACCACACTGTGGTGTCTTTTAGGAGTGTAACAATACATGTTGTGTTCAATCGTTCATTTCGAACCTCTCAATTCAGTAAACACGGCCATCTAACAATGTCTTCAACAGACTGGAGTAGATGAGGAGCTCGTTTCTTATTGTTTACTGATTGAAGGTTAATAGAAACTGCATAAGCAAGCTCACAATCAGTCCAGACTGTCCCTTATCTCTGAGAAATGCATTATTTTCCCCTCAGAATCCACAGCAAGGAGCAAAGCACACTCCACGTCCCATTAGAACAGATGCAGGTAAACATAAATACAGTAAAAAGGAAGAAAAGGATGCACCATATGGACAAAAGTATTGGGACACCTGCTCATTCAATTGTTTCTTCGGAAAACATGGGTATTAAATGAGCTTATCCTGCTTCTGTTGAAGTGACTGTAACTCTACTGTCCAGAGAAGAAGGAGGTTTTCTACTAGATTTTGGAGGAGAAGCTTTGCTGTGAGGATTTGACTGTATTCAGAGTGACAAGAGCGATGGTTAATAAGGTCAGGATGTTGGATGATGATGATCACCACTCCCCAACTCATTCCAAAAGTACTGGATGGAGCTCCACCACCATCATTCCAGAGAACACAGTTCTTCCACTGCTCCACAGCTCCTCAATGCTGGGGGGCTTTATACTCCTCTATATCCCACGCCTGGCATTATTAGGCAGCATGGTGCAGCCAATAGGTTCATGTTTACTATCTGCTCTAGAGAGTCCTGTTCTATTAGTATTTCTCTACAGGAATGGGTGCACCTTGAAGTAGCTGAACGCATTCATTAGAAGTAGTGTCCACAAACATAACGAATGGGTATTTAGTGTATCTAACCGATTTCCCGTGGATTCGATCAGCAGCTCACCTGATTTACCGTCATTAAGCCCTGATTTACCACCAAACCAGGTGTTGATCTGAGGAGAACTCTAAATAACACTCCATGAGACTCCATGAGAGAGGAGAGCTTTGGAGATGTTCTAATGATGAACTCAGTGATGGAGAACCACCACATTCTGGATTAATTTTATACATATTTATTGTAGTATTGGTGTTTTCCTAAGGAGAAATACTCTTTCTTGCCAGATCAGCAGCTTTTTCAGTATAATGTTGTAATGCTCATATGGAATTGAATTATGGATTATTGTGCCTCATTATACCCCTCATATCTGCAGTCCTGGATTCCTCTTCATATCATTTGGACATCCTTGCAAGCAGGGAGCAGGTAAGGAGAGTGCACGGTAATTTCATTGTCTCAGAACTGGGTCAGAAGATCAAGCTTGCATCATAAGACACTTCCTATCTCTCTCTCTCTCTCTCTCTCTCTCTCTCTCACACACACACACATGCAGAGCACTCTCCTTCCCCTGTTCAGCATTTCATTTCCCCCTACCTTTTATATCACCCAGCTCTGACACTGGCATTTATCCACCCCTCTCTCTGCACTCGCTCCATTACGTACCCATAGGACCTGATCTCAGCTCAGCTGGCTCTCCCCTCCCTTCTCTCCTCCTCTCCACTCAGGAGCACTGCTGCTTTTTTGTTCTCCAGCCGCGGCCTGCCTTACGGGAGCCTCCATCCCCGAGGCAGGGCCGCCCCGCTGCTTTAAACCCTGCCATTACCACCAACCCCCCTATCCAACCCCCCCCATACCCTCCCGCCCCGGCCCCACCACTCGCAATCCACACAATTATCTGTTTAGCTATTACGAGCCACGCTGTACGACGCCGAAGTGGAAAATAGCGACGCGCGCAGCTGTTGCCGAAACTCGTCCTCTCTCTTTTTAGCCCAATCGAAATGGTCTCGTGATGTCTAAGAGGGAACATTTGTCTAAATTGAGCGCTGAGGCGTTTTGGTAAACTCATTTAGCACTCGAGGTCTTAGCAGGTGATTTGAATTAATGATGTTTAGCTTTTTAAGCTGAGTAGATTTGTCATGTGTCACGCAGGGCTATTGATTTACGACAGCCGCGATGATATTTTAATTGAAGTCTAATGAATCGGAGGGACAGGGGGACATATGAGCGCGGTAGGTAGGTGGTGGTGAAACGGAAAGAGCAGTGCCTGTTTGTTCTTGGAGGCCATTGGGTCGGTCCGGCTCTGGTCACTGCCACTGCCACTCACAGGGTTGGGATGGAGTAGTGGGAATATGTGTTCTGTACTGTGTACTAGAATCTGTACTATGTACTATTTTGCAAAGGCTGTGTTCAATCATTCTGTTTATTTACAAATAATTTACAAATACAATTCCATATAAAAGCTCATGTCTCGTCCTCATCTGTTGGTCACCTACAATACGTCATTGCTCTCATAATACAACCACTGTAGACCCATTGCTTCAGTATAATCAATGGAGACATCAAGAAGGACCAATTAACAGTTGAACGTCAGAGCCGTCACACAAACCTGTATCTCAATTTTTGTCATTTTTGACATATTTTGACAATCTGGCTGTTCTTTACATTATATCAGATTTCCAGGATGAATGGACCAATGGAAATGTTCCAAAATATTTGGGGGAAAAAATCTGTACTGTGTACTATTTTGAAAAGGCAGTGTTCAATCAAAAAAATTCCAAATAAAATGACAAATAAAAAAAATATTTTCATTTTTAAAAGTACTTACTTTTAAAAGTAATTTTTGAAAAAAGGAACTAAATTGATTAACGCTGTCTTTAAAAAGAAACGCCAGAATTGCTTGTTTATTGACTAAATCAAAATCGTTGAGTACTGGCTGATATCCCAGGAGCGGGATATCAGAAAAAAACAAAGAAAACAAAAACAAATAATAAATAAAGAAATAATTTTATATATGTTATTATAAAATGTGTTATATTATTATAAAATAACATATTATATATACATATATAAGAAATAGAAAAATAGATCTAGTTTAGATGAGAATAGGAGAGGAGGAATGCTGTTTCACTCATTAGACAGTGTGTGTTTAGGGCTGATTTAAGCCAAAAATAGATTAATGACATTATTATTGCTCTGGCATTATAGGTGACGTTGGTGCTGAATAGAAGCATATAATCACTGTCAGATTTTTTAAAAATGGTCTGAGAAAGCAATGCAATTATTTTTTTAATTATTTATTTATTTAATGTAGTGTAGTCTCCATATATCCAACAGTCCATAATCTGACGCGTATTGCTTGATTGTGGCTGTTGAATTTTTACGGACAATTACGGACTTTACCACTTAGAATAGAATTAGCAGTTATCTGATCATTCAGTTGGTCATGTGACCAGCATTCTGCGAGTTTGTAGATCGGAGTAAGGTCTAGAAATCTGATGAAGAAGTCTGATGAACAGAGCTGGACTTTAGCTCAGTATCGGATTTCTCAGTGCATGTTTACTCGTGACCGGCGTGTTCTCAGACAAACAGGCACCCGCGAGACTTTTGGACTTCTGGAGCGACGCTGAAACTGAAGGATTTGAATATTCAAGGATTCAAGGATTCAAGGAGACTTTATTGTCATTCGCATCACATGTGGTACATGGGGTGGAACGAAATTGTGGTACCCAAGGACCCAGTTTTACCCAGACAGCAGTACTTAAATAAATAAAATATACATAAATATATAAAAATATATGTAAAAATGAAAAAAAAAAAAAAAATGAAAATAAAAATGAAAATAAAAAATTCGTAATAATTCGTAATAATCTTCTAGATCACGTTTGTTCATATTGTGTCTCGATGTGTAGAATAGAGGTGAGGTTTGAAGTTCGGATTTTACCTGATGTTTACGCCACGTCTTATTCTGTGAGATTATTGAACTCTGATCACTACCTGACTCACGTAGAGCTTCCCATTATCAGATTACTCAAATGCATGTTAACGTGATGATAGGATTACTGGCAAAATCTGATCTTCTGTAGTTATCGGATTATGAAGTTCACGCTCAGTGTTCGTATCTCTTAGATTTCCAAAACAGCAACTTTAGAGAAGGAGGGGAAAAAAAAACTTTTTAACTTTCAATAAAAGTCAATGTTAAACTATTTTTAATAACATTTAAGTCATTTTTGCAACATTTCCATTGGTCCATCCATCATGGAAGTCTGGTATAATGTAAAGAACTACAGCCAGATTGTCAAAATATGTCAGAAATGACAAAAATTGAGATCTTTGCTGTGTGACAGCGCTGATATTCAACTGTTAGTTGTTCCTTTTTGATGTCTCCATTGATTATAATGAAGCAGCCCTCAGATCTACAGTGGTTGTATTGTAGTGCTTTTATACTATTATTATATGTTTATTATAATAGGTAGGACGCCAAGGACTGCCTAAAGCGAAGGCTGGCTCTTGATTGGTCAGCTGTGATGATGCATGGCACTCAACTCAACAGATTACTTGCTTACAAACACTGCGCTACACTGCTGTTCCTCCTAGAGCCTGAGTAGACTGATAAATCACTGTGCTGGGTTGCTAGTAATCAAGTTTTGAAGCCTTTTTTAAAAAGAACAGTACAAATCGAGTCCGTATTTGGACATGCCTTATGTAGATGTATCGTAGATGTTGTAGATGGGCTGTAAAACAGGATGACGCTGGCTACGTTTCGGCATCACGGCTTCTTTAGTGCATTCTGCCCGGCTCTGGTTGTTAAGCGATGCTAAAACGCGAGACCGGCCCGACGCTGCCGTGTGTCTCCTTCCACTTCACCTGAGATAAACGCAGCCGCCTGGCCTAAAACACCCGGCCGCTGCTTTGACTGCCAAATGTAAACTGCATGACGGAGCATTGTGAAAGACTCGACCTGTTGTTTTTTTCATACTCGGATATGCTTAGATGCTCTTATTCAAATGCCTCCCAAATATTGGCCTATCGACACTCTGCAGTTTAGCATAAGAATAAGGTTTGGATATGTAAAGCCTCGGTGAGCCTCAGGCGTCTTGCAGGCCATCGATCGCCTTGCCTTGTCGGTTGTTTGTTTGTTCCTTGGTTTGTTCCTGTGTAGTCGCACAGTAGACCCAAACCACCCCTGCTAGCCGTTTGATATGGAGTTGTTTCTCCGTAAAGCGATAGGGGAGATAAACCACCTATTTTCATATTGCAGCTATGAAAGAGTAGCTAGGAGATAAAACGAGCCGTTAGAGGGAGATAATTGTACTGTGGTCTATTGTAGTCAGTGAGAGACTGACTGTCCACAATTGGCTGGAGGATCACATTGACATAGATGTGTTTGCTCTCCACTCTGTCACTCAGTGAAGCAGGTTTGTACACACACATACAGTATATATACACACACACACACACTCAGCTGACAAACTTCTTTCCTCATGTTAAGGTATATCTACATTCAACGTGACCGTAGTCCAGCTCTGTTTTCTTGGAGGAGCGAGGACTCAAGGGCTTTTTTCATGCCTTTATTGATTCGCCCCTCTCGGAAAGACACTCCGCAACATTGATAATAAAGAGCTCCAGTCCAGCAGCGAGTTCTGTGTTTTGGTTCTGTGTTGTGATGCTGTAATTCTTCAAAAGAACGTTGAGACGTTAGGACCAGGCCCTGTCTGGATGAATTCCTGTTGACGCTGAAGGTCGCTGCCAAATCTTCAACAGTAAAGCTCTGGCCATCTGTTTACAGTGAGGACAGGTGGACAGTATAGCAAACATACCCTGTATCTCCAAATGTTTGTGGACACCCCTTCTTACTGAATGCATTCAGCTACTTTTGTATGTATTCACGCAACCATTGCAAATGCACACATACACACACACACACACAGCTTGTCTAGTTCCTGTAGAGAAGTACCGCCAATACAATAGGACTCTCTGGAGCAGATACACATCATGGACCTATTGGCTCCATGCTGCCTAATAATGCCAGGCGTGGGCTATAGGGGGGTATAAAGCCCCCCAGCAGAGTTGAGCTGTGGAGCAGTGGAAGAACTGTGTTCTCTGGAATGATGGTGGTGGAGCTCCATCCAGTACTTTTTATATAAGGTGGAGTGGTGATCATGTAACATCCTGACCTTACTTATGCTCTAATGGCTGAACTCAATCAAACCCTCACAGCAATGCTCCTCGGAAATCTAGTAGAAAGGCAGTTACTCCAACAAAAGCAGGGTTAACTCTTTATAATAGCTTTGATTTCAGAAGAAACAGTGAATGAGCAGGTGTCCCAATACTTTTGTCAATATAGTGTATTATCATTCTCATGCAGAAATGTTGTATCTCCTCTTTTTGCCATTGTGTCAGAATGTCATGACGATTGGACCAATAGAAATGCTCCAAAATCACTTGGAATAAACTCTTTCTACATTGACTTCCATTGAAAGTTAGAAGGTTTTTCTAGTCTCCTGTAAAGTTGATGTTTTGGAGATTTTTTGCATAACGCCGGCGATATGGAGTGTAGTTTAAACAGCCAGTCAGCAGGAATGGAGATATCTATTGGCCCACAGATGCTGATATGAACGACTGCTTGGGTTCTAAAAGTGAATGGCACAGCAGGCTTGAACTGGCTCCTCAGACGCCATTTCGTTTTTCCTAAAAATCGCGTGTTACCTTTGTTAATTCTGCTGAATTGGGCAGTTAATCCAGGCCTGAAGATCTACTGGAGAATATCTTCAGGATGTAGCACCACATGTTGAGCTGGTATCCCGTTAAACAGCCATGAGTGTCTGAATGAGCATTACTGTGCGTTTCTGCTTGGTTTAATTGTAGTTAATTTGAGTGTATTTGGGGGCACAAAACTCAGACTAGACACCGTACTGCTGTTGGGACACGTTGCTACACCCCTTACCCCACAGCCTGATGTTCACACAGTGTTCAAATCTAACGTTGTTCAAATCTAACGTTGTTTCAATGTTGATATGTTGTTGGTTTTAAGTCAGAGTGTTAAATAACCAAAATTCAGTATCTGTCTAACGTTACCTTTAATTTCCAACCAGAATTTAACATCTGTCTGATGTTGGAGCTTGATGTCATGTTGGGTTTTAACAGATATGTGGCTTTGATTTTCAACCGGAATTCAACGTCTGTCCAATGTTGGAGCTTGATGTCAACCCAATGTTGATTTTTAGGGAGTATTTGACTAATATTTGTCTAAAATTTAACGTCTGTCTAACGCTGGAGCTTGATGTCAACCCAGTGTTGGTTTTTGAGGGATTTGTGACTTTAAATTTCCAACCAGAATTTAACATTTGTCTGATGTTGGAAGTTGAGGTCAACCCGATGTTGCATTTTAACATATGTTGCTTTGATTTCCAATCAAAATTCAACGTCTTTCTAATGTTGAAGCTTAATGTCAACCTGATGTTGTTTTTTTAAAGAGAATTTGACTTTGTTTTCCAACCAAAATTCAACGTCTGTCTGATGTTGGAAGTTGATGTCAACCTGATGTTGGGTTTTAACAGATATGTGGCTTTAATTTCCAACTAGAATTCAACGTCTGTCTAACGCTGGAGGTTGATGTCAGTCCAATGTTGGTTTCTGAGAGATGTGTGACTTTGATGATATGTGAACTACAGTTTAATGTCTGTCTAATGTTGAAGCTTGGTGTCAACCTGATGGTGTTTTTTTGATGGACATGTGGTTTCGATTTCCAACCAGAATTCAACATCTGTCTGATGTTGGAGCCTATTGTCAACCCAATGTTGTTTTTTATGGAGTATTTGACTTATATTTGTCTAGAATTCAACGGCTGTCTAACGCTGGAGGTTGATGTCAACCAAGCGTTGGTTTTTGAGGGATGAGTGACTTTAAATTTCCAACCAGAATTTAACATCTGTCTAATGTTGGAACTTAATGTCAACCTAATGTTGTTGTTTTTGACAGACATGTGGCTATGATTTCCAAACAGAATTAAACATCTGTCTGATGTTGGAGCTTAATGTTTTTTAAAGAGAATTTGACTTTGTTTTCCAACCAAAATTCAACGTCTATCTAATGTTGGAAGTTGATGTCAACCTGATGTTGGGTTTTAACAGATATATGACTTTGATTCCCAACCAAAATTCAACATCGGTCTAATGTTGGAAGTTGATGTCAGTCCAATGTTGGTTTCTGAGAGATTTGTGATTTTGATGATATGTGAACTAAAATTCAACATCTGTCTGATGTTGGAGCTTGATGTCAACCCAGAATTCAACACGATTTTCATTTTCAACTAAACTTCACAGTCTGACGCTAGAATCCAATGCCTTTCTGATGTCAAACTGACATCCGGTGCTTGCTGGGGTTTTATCCCCCGCAGGCCCCCTAGTGGTCATTCCACTGGCGGAATGGAAATTGAATGGTTGAATACTCAACCCCGACCCTGAGACTCAGACATACCTCTGAAAATACCTCCTCTGTGATCGATACAGCACTTTACACCAGCTTTCACATGTCTTGTCAGATCACCTGCACAGCTTTGGTGTTACAGCGGTATTTTCCGCCCCCAGCTGAGCGGGTCGACGCTGTCGTCTCCCTGATGGAATCCTGCTCTGACAGGTGTTTTTGAGCTGCGTGCTGCAATTATTCATTCATAAACGATCGTTTTTGTTTGTGTCTCCCCACAGAGCAAGAAGGCTGAACTCCCAGCGTCGTAAACTGAAGACGGCTTCAAACAAGCGTGTCCTTGGAGAAGGTAAACACAGGATTATTTATTAGATTGGAGCGGTTCGGGAGCGCTGGCTAGTTGCATTGAACTGGCTTAATGAATAACTTGATTTGGTGCAGTTCACGTGTTTGTGTGTTTTTTTTTTTTTCCCAGCGGGGGAAAAAATGAGAGGTCATTTTGTTTTGTCAAGGCTTACGGCCGAACAGATAAGAGCAGGCCGGTGATCACGACCACGCCGCTTTCAGCCTTCTCTCCTCCAGCTCTGTGTGCTTTTCAGACCTGATAGATGGGCGGTTTTAGTGAAGTACAGATTAGTCGCTTTCAGAGAGAGGCTTTTCTTGGTGACTCATTTTTTAGAGAAGGCTTGAAAGCATTATTTGGAAGAGGTATCCACAGTAAACTGAACGTACGTCATTAGCTGCGCTTCATGGTTCCTGTTGATGACCCCAAACTCCAAGCTAGTGGATCTGTCAACATATTGACCGAAACAAAAGACCTCCTGTTCCCCGAATTACTTGTTTTCCTCTATTGAGGACATTCTTTCTCTTCTACCTGTACATCCATCTATCCACCCCCCCTACGCTATATGTCCAAATGTTTGTGGACACCCCTTCTAATGAATGCATTCAGCTACTTTAGGTTGCACCCATTGCTGATACAGATGTGTAGCAAATGCACACACACACACACACACTCACACACATACAGCTTGGCTAGTCCCCCTAGAGAAGTACTGCCAATAGAATAGGACTCTTATCTGGAGCAGATAATCATAGACGTGGGCTATAGAGGGGGTATAATGCCCCCGTGGAGCAGTGGAAGAACTGTGTTCTGTGAAGCAGTGGAAGAACTGTGTTCTGAAATGATGGTGGTGGAGCTCCATCCAGTACTTTTGGGATGAGTATGAGGTATGGGGATGATGATGGGGATGAGGTGGAGGGGTGACCATCCAACATATTGACCTCACTGCTAATGGTGCTGAATGCAATCAATCAAATCCTCGCAGCAATGCTCCAAAATCCAGAATACCTGGACAGTAAAGACAGTCACTCCAACAAAAGCAGGAAACACCCTTGATTTCAGAAGAAACAGTGTATGAGCAGGTGTCCCAATACTTTTTGTCCATATAGTGGATCTATCTATATTTCTCTATATCTATCTGGCTGTCTGTTCGTCTGTCTGACTATCTATCTATCTGTCTATCTATCTATCTATCTATCTATCTATCTATCTATCTATCTATCTGTCTATCTATCTATCTATCTATCTATCTGTCTATCTATCTATCTATCTATCTATCTATCTGTCTATCTATCTATCTATCTATCTATCTATCTATCTATCTATCTGGTCTGTCTATTGTCTATCTATCTATCTATCTATCTATCTGGCTGTCTATCTGGCTGTCTATCTGTATCTATCTATCTATCTATTTATCTCTGTCTGTCTGTATCTATCTATCTATCTATCTATCTATCTAGCTATCTAGCTGTCTATCTACTTGTCTGTCTGTCTGTCTGTCTATCCATCTATCTGTGTCTATCTATCTAAATGATGGACTGATGGTCTGAAAGTGTTGAGACCCATTAGCTGCCTCTCTGTGCTCTGAACTGCTCCTGTTTTTGTCAGTATTGTCGTGTTGTGCTCTGTTCTGCTGCACATCTCCATGTGTAATGTGATCAGACTTGAAGAGGACACTGCTGGGATTCTCAATCTGTCTGGATCAATCTCCTAAATGCAGCCTAATGTGCTGAAGGGTTTCTCTTACCCCCCCTCCGTGCCTCAGAATGTAACAGCCCCAGGCATCTGACAGCAGACTGGAACAAACCAGCGGGCTGAGGCGGGGGTGTTCACACGTCAGGGATGTGTGTGTGTGTGTGTGTGTGTGTGTATATGTGTTGGTATTTTTTTGTACATTTCTTTCTGCAGAACCAAAGAACAGTAGGGGTAATGTACAATATCAAGGGCAGTAAAATGACCCGACTCTGTGCAGAGTTTCTTTACAGCAGCTCCAGGTTTCAGTTTGGCGTAGTCTGCGTCTGGCAGTTCCTTACATTTTGTCCACATTTCATGAAAAATGGACCAATAGAAATGCTCCAAAATGACCAGCATTGCATTGACTTCCATTGAAAGTTGAGAAGGTGTTTTCTCCCCCTGTATAGATTCAGTTCATACCTCCATTTTGGAGATACAAGGTTTTGAATGACCTCAGTGGTTTGTACTTACACCTACACTTTGCTGGCTGTACCCAAGGTTTGGGTCCGCTTGCCCAGGGAGGAGGGAGTGACTGCAGATCAATGCAGAGTCATTCAGACTGATGACAGTGATGACAGTGACCCCCTATGCAGGGCATGAGGGGTCACCCAGTGATCTATCTGTCTGTCTATCTGTCTGTCTGGCTTGCTGTCTAACTGTATATTTGTCTGTCTGTCTGTCTGTGTATCTACCTATCCGCCTGTCTGTCTATCTGGCAATCTGTCTGTCTGTCTATATATCTATCTATTTATCTATCTGTCTATCTATGCATATGATTGTCTGTCTGTCTCACTATCAATCTATCTATCTGTCTGTCTGTCTGGCTTGCTGTCTATATATATATTTGTCTGTCTTTCTGTCTGTGTACCTATCTATCGATCTGTCTGTCTGTCTGTCTAAGCATATATCTGTCTGTCTATCTGTCTGTTTGTGTGTCTGTCTGTCTATCTACAATATATATCTGTCTGTCTGTCTATATCTGTCTGTCTATCTATCTGTCTGTCTGACTTCCTATCTCTCTGTCTATCCGCCTGTCTGTCTATCTGGCAATCTGTCTGTCTGTCTATATATCTATCTATTTATCTATCTGTCTATCTATGTGTATGATTGTCTGTCTGTCTGTCTGACTTCCTATCTCTCTGTCTGTCTGTCTTTCTGACTGTCTATCTATCTGTCTGTCTGTCTGTCTATCTATCTATCTGTCTGTCTGTCTGTCTATCTTTCTGTCTATCTGTTTGTGTGTCTGTCTGTCTATTTATCTATCTATATGTTTGTCTATCTATCTGTCTATCTATTTGTCTGTCTGTCTGTCTGTCTGTCTGCTTTGTCATACATGCTACTGTATGTACAGAGAGTGTACGGTTGATACTATGTGTGAATGATGAGCCGTTTGGTGTTCAGGCTCATCAGAAGTAAATAGTTTTTACCTGTTTTCAGTTTTTTAGATCAATGACTCGAGTAACTCCAACAGGGGTGCCAAGACTTTTACACATGGTTGTAAAAATACATTATGTACATATTTACTGTATGTGCACACACATATATAGACTGTGAAATTAGTTGTGTGTGTGTGTGTGTGTGTGTATCTGTGTTCTGTCTCCCTCAGCATGGTGGACAGGGGGAAGGGACTTCCCATCCTTTCCCATGAGCTCACTCTTAAACACACCCTAACATCCCAGCACTGCCTGCTTGCGCTCTCTCTCTCTCGCTCTCTCGCTCTCGCTCTCTCTCTTTCCATCATTTCTCAACAGTGAGTTGTCTTAATTGTAATTCACCCCACCTGAGTTTCCCCCCAACACAAACAAACGCTGGGAACGTTTGGGAAGGGCGAGCGGATCAGGCGCCGGCGGGAGACGTGTCTTTGTTCGGCTGAGCAGAGCCATAAATCACACCAATCACAGCCTCTGTTCCTCCAGCCTTCCCCTCCTCTCACAACTGACTGGATGAAGAAGCTGAAGAGGAGGAAGCGTGTAGGCCGAGCGGTGATAATACTTCCACTGACTCACACACCCACACACACACACACACACACACTTGCTTTTCTTCTTCTCTTCCTTTCATCTCTCACTCCTCACTTATCCAGAAGAAGCAAATTCATGACATGGAGAGATGTGAGTGTGAGGAACCTCGGTAGTGAAAGTGAAAGTTCCTCAGACTTTTACAAGGTTCTCCACACTCTCACACATCTCTACAAGGCTTATGGAACCACAGAGAAAACACGCCTGGTCCAGAAGACCTGGAGAAGAGGTGGAGCATTGCTGTGATAGCGTTAGTGAGGTCAGGATGTTGGATGATGATGATGATCACCACCACCACCTCACCTCATCATCCTCAACTCCTCAACTCATCCCATTCAAAAGTACTGGATGGAGCTCCACCATCCATCATTCCAGAGAACACAGTTCTTCCACTGCTCCACAGCTCAATGCATCTGGGGGGCTTTATACCCCTCTATAACCCACGCCTGGCCTAGCATTAGGCAGCACGGTGCCAGTTTGAGCTCCCCCTCAGCGGACACTGGCACGCAGCAACCCATAGCAACCCGCATCCCCGAAACTAGCAGAGCCTGGAGGTGATGAGCTGCTCTCCAGTATCAGCAACACCATATTCTCCTGAAGTCGCCATTGCAGGTTACTGTTTCTCCAGCTTTCTCCAGTCCACTGGACTCGTAACTATCTGCCACTATTAATATCACCACTATTAACTATCTACACCATGATTATTATATTATGATTATGATCAGAGAAGTTCAACAGTTTAGATGGTTTGGTAACTTTTATCAATAATTAATAAATAGTTCTGACCAGAGGAGGACGGGCCGGGTCCCCCTTGTGAGTCTTGGTTTCTCCCAAGGTTTCTTCCTCCAGCTCTGAGGGAGGTTTTCTGGCCACTGTCGCCGTTGGGGCTCACTGGGGGTCTTGGATCCTTCATGTCTTTTACTAATTACTAATTATGTAAAGCTGCTTTGTGATGACAACAGTGTAAAAAGTGCTATACTAATAAATTTGACTTGACACTGGAGCTTCCTCTAGAGGGCGGGGTTTGTGTACATTTTTGGGGGAGTCAAGGCTGTGATGTAAGAGTTGTGGGGTTTTGGAATTGGCTCATTTTCCGGCTCTGTTTAAGTTCTGCTGGAGGTTCTTTTGAACGAGGAACAACAGCGTTTGAGCTTCACGGGTGGTCCATGACCTAAACTCTCATTGTTCAGTTATTCCAAGGAATAATTTGGAATAATTCCCAATTGACTCAAAGAGTAAACATAAGGAAAACCGTTCTATGGGGGTGTGTCCGAATTCGTAGCCGTTCTCCACCAGCAGTAATTTGAGCTGCCTTGTTTAAATGTGTTTTGTAAGACAAATCTGCACTGAGAGAACTGTTTGCGCACTGTGCCGTTCCCCCCGTGTGACAATCTGTAATACTGAACATCTGAACGCCTTTACACCCGATTATTTACTACATTTGCATAGTCCCTTCTTCTTGCAGCCGCTCGGCACAAGTCAATTCCGAAGCCGAAAGCAAATGAAAACTTGCATATTGATGCATGTTAGGGCACAGGGGTGGATAAGCGGCCATGTAATAGTTCTAGCGAGTGCGTTTATTGCTTACTACCCAAAAAAAAAGTCATTTCTGTGTATCAGCATCAAGCTGAAAATTGCTATGCATTAGCATTAGCAGTTGGTAAGCTCCTAATTTAGCCGTGTCTCCAGCTGACTGTGTTTCTATGCATTTAGAAGCGCTTTGATTCTTAAGGGTTGGCTTTAATCGCTTTTTTCTCCCCTTGCCGAAGCGACGAACATAATAAACAAGTTGCCGTGGCTAAAGTGCCACATGGAGGGGTGGGGGTGTGCGGAGTGCATTGAGGGGGTGGTTGGGGTGGAGGGGGTTGGTGGTGTTCGCTAACGAGAAATAGAAGCGTTTCTGCCGCCAGCGCCGTAGTGGCTGAGCCTTTCCTTCACACTCTCAGAGTGACGCAGTGTACACTCAGCAAGCTCTGGCAACCGTCTGAAAGAGAACCCACCAGGAGGCTGAATGGAGAGTCAGAGGTTTTATTTCATTATTAACTAAAAAAAAAGGACGGCGCTCCTCTGGGAGCTGTTTGGGAAGCAAAATCAACAAACAAAAGAAGCTATGAGTAAGCAGACCGGTCTTTTTTTAGTTCAGCATTGCTTATAATCCTGCATCAGATGCACTGGGGCTGTTTAGCCCTTCAAGTTTTAGGATGGTGATTTTCATAGACCCAGTTTACACCTGGTCACCTGGTCATGCGTCTTGAAGTCACAGAAAAACGCAGGTGTAAACACATCCAATACACATTCCACAAGCAAAACCTCCTCCAAGTACAACCAAAACCCTTCCTGGTACAACCCAAACCCATCCCAGTACATCCCAAATCCCACCTGGTACAACTAAACCCCTCCCAGTACAACCAAACCTCCTCACAGTACAACTAAACCCCTCCCAGTACAACCAAACCTCACAGTACAACTAAACCCCTCCCAGTACAACTAAACCTCCTCCCATTACAACCAAACCTCCTCACAGTACAACTAAACCTCCTCACAGTACAACTAAACCTCCTCCCAGTACAACTAAACCTCCTCCCAGTACAGCCAAACCTCTTCACAGTACAACTAAACCTCCTCCCATTACAACCAAACCTCCTCACAGTACAACTAAACCTCCTCCCAGTACAACTAAACCTCCTCCCAGTACAGCCAAACCTCTTCACAGTACAACTAAACCTCCTCACAGTACAACTAAACCTCCTCACAGTACAACTAAACCTCCTCACAGTACAACTAAACCTCCTCCCAGTACAGCCAAACCTCTTCACAGTACAACTAAACCTCCTCCCAGTACAACCAAACCTCCTCCCAGTACAACCAAACCCCACCCAGTGTACCCAGTAGAATTTCTGAGACTCACAGTTTGCTGTGTGAAAACACTTGTTTTTGCACGGCTCAGATTTCAGATCACTTGCAGGACGTTGAGGCGGGCGATCTTCACCCATTAAACCATAGAGGAAGAAAAAGAAGTGGAAAAGCAGGATCAGTGAGCGGCGGGAGCACATGGGAGCGATTATATCTATCAGTGATGATCTGACTGCTACAGGACGAGTGCGTTCATCTGGTGAACTGGAAGTCTTCTCAAAGTCTGAGTAGTAATGACGTAAATTTAGTGGAACCAAATCAGTCTGTTCATTCATTTTTTTCTGGAAAGAAATTGCTGGATTGACAAATCCCCAACTCCCGACACACCTCTACAAACCAATCAATGTCATTCATAGGGAGATGAAGCTCATGTGGTGAGGTGATGATGATGGAATGTAGGAACTTTTCGGTATTATATAGATCCATTTGTTAAGACCCTGTGATGACCTGCCACCGTGTCCAGAGGGTATTCCTGCCTCGTACCTAAGACATTTTAAATAATGCCTCTTAGGGTGAACTCACAGTAGGCACAGTAGTCTTTACCGTGCCTGAGCACGTCTTCCCCCATAGCCTGGTTCGTTTGACCAGTGTGATCGATTCGTACCACGGCCGATCATAAATCCGTGCCTAGACCCGCTTGAAAAGGTTGGGCTCGAGCATGGAACTTAAACATGACATCAGTGATGCTGCCTCCGTAAAAAATTCTGACATGCTGCACGATTAACAGAATATCGCTGTGTTGCATAACCGATAAATCTAAAGGGCAAGTTAGAGGGTTGTGTATGGCCAAATCCGCTAAGCCAGAAAGTAAATACAAGCAACAGCTTCACTCAATTTTGTATGAAGTTCTTCTGGATAGAATAAGAACAGGAAAATGAGGGAGGAGAAAAATTGGGAGAGTAAAATATAAAGAACAGGGGTTTTTCCAGGATTGGGAAGGCTCGGTTTATAATCCACAGTACAGAGCTGTGGTGTTTACCCATTAATAGTTAACCAGGGATAATGAAAAAGGAAAAACATATTAGTAGTAGGAGTAAAAACAGCAGCTGTTTTATTTTTATGATTATTTTAGAATCAAGAACAGGCATATTAAATTAAATAAGTCAGGAATAAGATGCTATTTCTGTTCCTGGAATAAGAAATTAATTTAATATTAAATCTGTCATCATTCCGAATACGTTTCCGAGACGTTCAGGTGACGTAGGTCGGGTATCCACAGGGCCTCTTTCAGTTTAATATCTTTGGATTGGCCGATGCCATTCCACATGGAGCGCTGTGCATGTGTGCGCTGTCCAAATCGAGCAGGCGATGCAGATTGGGTAACGACACTTTCCTTCAACACAAAAGGCTGCATGGTGTTGATGTGAGCATGCTCTGGCCTGGAGCGTTAAGCACAGGCCGCGTTCCAGAGCCTAGGCTGCAGCCGAGATCGGCGGCATTTCTCGGCTGCTACGTCATAGAAGTCTGTTTTTAAAGAGAAGGACACTTCGTATACAGCCCAGTAATGCAGCCTAGGTTCAGGCCGATTTGGAGGACGCAACTGATGTTTGACTCCTTAAAGGGGTCTTCACATATATTTCTTTACCAGGAAATGGTTCTTTTACAGCATCTAGTGAAGAACCCTTTATAGCACATTTTATTTTTTTAAGTCTAAGGATCCATACATGGTTCTTCTATGGTATCACTTAAGGAACCCTTTGTTGCGCCTTTATTTTGAAGTGTATTAGACCAATGAACCCTATTAAAACAGCACAGTGCACTCTTAAACTAAGGGTTCTTTGAACTGTACCTTAGAAGGTTTATCTTTGGTTCCTTACAGAACCCTGTCTTTCAAAGATATGTGAAAATAAACCTTTACATCTTTAAAAGGTTCTTCACACATACATTCCTCAAAGAACCCACTGTAGAACCTTTATTTTTAAGAGAGAATGACCTGCATAAGAAATGCACACTACAATCAAAAGGTGCTACAAGGGATTGTTTGAACTTTGCCTTAGAGGAATCATCTTTGGTTCCTTACAGAACCATGTCTTTTAAAGAACCTTTAAATGGTTAAAGAACCTTTTCATCCACCTTTTTAAACTTTTAAAGGGTTCTTTATACATAAAACTCTTTTCTGTGGCATTTCTCAAAGGTCACGTTGTACACGGCCCAGAAATAAAGCCTGGGTACAAAGCGATTTGGAGGACGCATCTGATGGTATCATTCCAGGCCCTTGGTTACCCACAGTTCTCTGCGCACATACAATAATAATAATAATGCAAAAAAATTGCCCCACAAAAATGGCACCACAGTTGCAAGAGGCGGTGATGTCACCACGGTGATGTCACCACGCAGCCTGGTTAGACGGTTCCATTTGTATGAACAAAGTTTTCATAGGACAGTCCAACCGCGGACCCGCCCTAACGAGGCAGCAGCTTGAGCACAGGCCAGTGGGCACAGGGCAGTGGGGTGGAGGGGCAGTGGTGGCTCAGCGGTTAGAGCGCCGGGGTATCGATAACAGGGTTGTGGGTTTGATTCCTGGGCTTGGCAAGCTGCCACTGTTGGGCTCTTGAGCAAGGCCCTTCACCCTGTCTGGTCCCAGGGCGCTGGAGTTGGCTGCCCACTGTGTGTACTAACTGCCCCTAGTTCACTAGTGTGTGTGTGTCTATGTTCACTACCACAGATGGGTTAAATGCGGAGGACACATTTACCGTCATTCTCCGGCGCTGTACAAGGCAACCGGGCCTACTGTGAGTACACCCTTAGACTTCAATGGGAGGGCCTTCTGAAAAAAGCTGCTTTGGAAAACTGGTGATGGACTGCACCCGATGACTTCCATATTAAAATCCCTGCTAATTTGTCCCGACTTTTTTAATCCTTTTAAAGACATAAATTCTGCACCTCCTTAACTGTCACCTGCTCTGCCTCACTCCCTAACCGCTCTCCCTTCAGCGCGAGTCAGATCAGCTGGGTAGAAGTGCAGGAAGTAAGACATCAGTCGTGAAACGAGATCCATTCCTCCTTTTTACAAAAGCATTTCAGCAAATCCCAATAATGGATCTATTAGAAGGAGCGAAGCGTCGATATGCGGCCTGATTAATCCCGGCCTCGCGCACAAAGGCTTCGGCGCCGATTCGGGTCTTGGCAGAGCGACGGCGTGATGCTTTCGTGACAGAACCTCGGAGCTGCGTGGAGGTGACGGCGAGGCGCGGCGTCTGCCTTCGCCTGACGAGTTGTCTTCGGGAAGATGAAAGTGAAATCCGTCCACAAGAAAAAGAAGGGAGGGGGTGGGTGGGTGGGGGGTGGTAGGTGAAGACTGGAGCGCCAGAACGAGAGCGGGTGTCATCTCGTGAGCCGAATAAGCTCAGTTTGTCTTCCTTTCATCTGGAGATGTACACTCTTGTTTTTTTTTCTTCTTCTTTTTCTTGTATTTTTGGTCTTTTTCTCTCTTCTTTTTGTTTTTTTTGTTTTTTAGCACACACACAGCTCCCGTGTTGCCACAAATGGAGATGACCGTGTTTTTAAGTGGGTCAAACCAAATGATGAAATTACAGATCAGAGGAACCTGCTCGTATCGTGCTTCGGTGCTTTATTTTGGTTTCGTTTCTTCTTTTTCTTCAAGCACAGCGCATGCTCCACTGCCCTCGCCTCGGTCACAAGGACATTTCCACACACACACACACTTACACACACACACACACACACACACACACACACACACACACACACTTAAAAATAAAGGTGCAACCCCCCTTTAACCCTCTAAACAGCCAGTGGGCCCGAAAGTGGTATTACAAACTTCTATTAGATTTACATTTGATTGATATTAGATTTACATTACACTCTTATCATATCCAGCTAGTTTAAATAGACTAAAATTCAAAGATCCTCTAATCTTAGACTCTACTAAACACAAGTCAGTAAGGATGCCATGGTACTCTTCTCTTAACCTGAGTACTCTCAGAAGAGGAGGGTCTTCAGTCTGGGTTTGAGGACAGTGAGCGTTGGACTGCTGTTCGGACACCCAGGGGAAGTTCGTTCCACCACTTCGGTGCAGGACAGAAAAAAGTCTGGACGCTCGTCTTCCGTGGATCTTAAAGGATGGCGGGTCGAGCCGAGTCGTACTTGAAGCAGAGAATAGTCCCACCAGTTTGTATAGAAGTCCCTGTAGTTACTGAGTAATACAGTTTACTGTGTGATAAGCCTTAGAAGATCCACTTGTAGTTCACGGAACTACACTAGAAATGTACACTACTGACTTCAAAACAAAGGTGCTACAGAAGGTTCTTTGAGGGACCCTTTCTTTTAAAGAGATGCGAGTATAAAGAACTTTTTTAAATTGGTTACGTTCACTTTTTTTAATCTTTAAAAGGTTCTTCACACATTTTTTTAAAGGTCGATTTAAAGGTTCTTTACCGATTGAAAGGTTCTTCATACTGGCACCTCTTTTACAAAAATTGTTCACCATGGAACCAACGATGGTTCTTTTGTGGCATTGCTCAAGGGACCCTTTGTAGCACCTTTATTTTTAAGAGCGTTCCATGCATTTCATTCTCAGACACTTTTAAAAATAGAGGCGCTGCGACAAGCTCTTTGAGCGGCACCATGGTAGAAGATCCATTTATTAAAAGAGTCATATGTGAAGAACCTTTATATGGTTTAAATTAGACAATGTAAAGGTTCTTCATACTCAAAGATCCTTTACCAGAAGGGTATGACTCTTTTATGGCTCCACTTAAAGAACCCTTTGGAGCATCTTTATTTATTTGACATTTTTTTATTAGAGTGTGCAGAAGAGTTTGCGACATAGTGCTGTGAAATAAGGGCCGAAATAAGGGCCGAAAAGGAACCAATGGCCATTTCTTGACTTGGGCAGTTAGGCAGCGTTCCTAAACTCGGAGAGGTCCAGCCAAACACAGCACATAATCCCAGAAAACTCATTAACTTTGGCATTTGTTGTTCTTTAGTTTATATTGAGCATGAAGTGATTTCAACAAATAGCTTTTTGGCACTCCTTCACCTCCACGTCTATTTGAGGAAGCAAAATCCCTTTTAGGGATAAAGCACCTGGACCAGCTGCTTAATGGAATCGACTGAACATTATGTAAATAAACAGCTTGCATTTGAAGGTTTGTGTGAGCAAGCGAGCGAGTGAGTGAGCGGGCGTGCGAGTGAGTGAGAGAGCATTATGCGTGAGCTGTTGAAAGCTGAAAGCGGTGGATGAAGAGAAAGCCAGAGCCACGGTTGAAGTTTGTGCTGGTCTTCTAAACTCGTCTGAAGAGCGCCGCTAACTTTGGTGAGTTCGCTGGCTTTCAGATCGAGACCAACACTCATCTCGGTCGTAGATGCGCTGATTCTGAAAGTGCAGGATGATTAAAAGGGAGAAACAAAGGCTCATTCGAGCGAGGAGCCGCGAGACGGGCTTTGTCTTTGTTTTTTTCTCTGTCCGCTGGCCTAGTCTCGAAGAAAAGCTTCAGAGAGCCTCGCATGCATCTCACTGTACCGAAGGAATGGCTGCTTCAGCATTCTTCAGACGGACGTTGGCTTTCTCAGAGAGGTCTGGCCCAGGGTTTTAGACTGTTAGATAGAATTGCAGAAAGGTGTCAGGCCCCAGAGTCTGAATGAAGAGCTTTATTTGTTTCAATAATGAAGAAATTTTTATCCATAACGAACTACATGACCTGCATCCATTCTCAACGTCCTGGTCCAGCTTGTTACATTCTCTCCAGAGTAAAGGCTTGAGGTGGGCCGGTACTCACTGGTACGCAATACTGCCACTTCTACCTTTCACTCTTTGGCACACCGTGACTTTTACTGGTTCTGCCAATTAACCCACCTGTCTGTAACTCCCACCGCCTGGCACTAGCACAATGCTCCCGACACTAGGAGGTGTGTATCTCCTCAGATACATGTAAAAAAGCCAGCCACCGCCTCTTCTTCCAACTGCCGCCAATGCAGCATCGCCATGCAGCCGACACACCCGTAGGAAAGCGCCGGGTCCCCAGCTCTACTGCACCACCACTAGTTGTGGTCATTCCGACTCTGGCTGTTGATGGCAATCCGCCATGGCACTCACTGTTTATATTTATTTATTTATTTATTTATTTTTATATTAGTCCTTTTCTCACAACATGTTCATGTACTCCGGCCCATCCAGTGTGCGACGTTGAAAGGTTGAGGAGTCAACTCAAGCAGCTTCTGTAATCGTTCATTAATCCTAATCGAGGTCAAACGCTCGGGTAATCGCGATACTGATTTTAGGAGCATATCACCCAGCACTGGCTACAATTTCGAAACCTCTCTGAATCATCTCCACAGCTCCTCTGCTCTGCTCCAGCCTGAAAGCTGATCCAGCGTATCGAATGAAACAACAGGAGCAGGCTTTGCTTTGCTAAAAGGTGCTTTATTCACTGCCAGGTTCGAGTCCTGGCCCTCTGGTTTGTTTTTCGTAAACACCGGCCTCCCGAGCTCGGCCTAGGAGCTGAAGTCAGGGCCTGAATCAGCCACGACAAACACCATTAGCTGAAGAAAAAAAAATCCATCCCGTTGCAACTATGTTATTGTTTACTTTACCATACACAGCCTAATATGGTTACCTCCCTGTTAAAAGGGGCGAGTGGAAAGGCCGGGGGGCCGGCGCAGGGTAGCAGATTTCAGACTGCCACTTAGACAATAAGAAACAAATGTCACGGCTCGGCTGAGGCCCGAGCTTTTCACTGTTCCCCCCTCCTGCACCAGCATATCCGTGATTTGGAGCAGGAGCACCAGCCGTATTTACTCACTGACTCTCTCTCTCTCTCTCTCTCACCCTCTTTCTCTCCTGCTATTTGTTGTTAAGTCTCTCTCTCTCTCTCTCTCTCTCTCTCTCAAGATTCAAGATTCAAAGGAGCTTTATTGGCGTGACTTTAAGGACAACAATATTGCCAAAGCATTACAAAAATAACAAAAACAATAACATCAAAATTACAGAACAATAAAAGTAACCATAATTACAGAAGAATTGACAGAAGTAGTGAATAAAAATAGCAATAATTCAAATAAAGACAGTTTTTTACAGAAGGATATATATATATATATATATATATATATATATATATATATATATATATATCATATAATATTATATATTATATACACACTCTCTCTCAGACTTACAGTCTCCCAGGCAGGGTCCTTTTCTTTTCTTTTCATGCTCACGTCCTGCTTTATTGTTCTTATAGGTTTGGGTGATATAGCAATATATTATTATTATTATTATTACTACTACTACTAATAATAATAATTAGATTGTGATACTCTTTTACTTGGTGTATCATGAGTATCATCAATTACAGATAGCAAAATAAAAAAATTATGATACTTGGGCTGAAATCTTAAGTATCAGCCTATAACGAGCTGATATTTCTGCTTTATAAAATGAACAGGTTTTATATATATATAACTTTGTGAAATTTCCCTTTTCCTCACATTTTAGTACTGCCAGTACAACCAACCCTTCGTAGCTCCCCCCAGCACTAGCAATGCTCCCGACACCAATAGGCTACAGAC
The DNA here is from genome assembly GCF_030463535.1 of Salminus brasiliensis. NCBI lineage: Eukaryota > Metazoa > Chordata > Actinopteri > Characiformes > Bryconidae > Salminus > Salminus brasiliensis. The sequence goes on along the minus strand of NC_132884.1, from coordinate 40,516,973 downwards.
TTAACACACGTCTCCTCGGATACACACAAAGCCAGCCACCGCCTCTTTTCCAACTAGCACCAATGCAGTGTTGCCGGGCAGCCATCACACTCATAGGAAGGCGGCAGTTCACAGACGCCAGCGCAGGCCAGTGTAGCTTGAGTGTATAGAGTATAGAGGGACAAGGGAAGATAGCGGCATCTAACCACACAGCCAATCGTGCCCTCTCAGGCTCCGGCTGCTGATGGCAAAGCGGCATGACCCGGGGTTCATTGCCTCGCAGTCCTCGGGCCATGATTGTATTACTTCTAGAACTTCTACAAGTAATGTAAAAAAGGGTAATAATATGTACGATGTAAATTTGTAGGAAATATGTAAACAACAACAACCAGCAGTGTCAGATGGCCAGTTCCATTTTTGCTCCTTTATAACATAAATAACATTTAATATAGCTATATCACAGCATAGTGTCTCTTTTATATGTATAGTGTCATGACTGGCTCAACATGAGGCCCTAAGCTCCACCCACTACCACCACTTCACCACTGATGACCCAGGCTGGTCACAATAGCACTAAGGTTTTAATGGCACATTGTGTCTGTACTATATTTGCAGCAATCAGTGTTTACTTGTTGATAAGAAATGCACCAGCTGCCCTTTATACTGCGTAATAAACCGATAAATAGACCAATAGAAATGCTCCAAAATTGATTTGCATGTGAAGTCCTGCTACATTAGTGTTCATTATTCTGAAGTCTTTATCTTCTCATGGAATTTTACCACTTTCAAGATACAAGGTCCCTGAGGCCCGGATTGAGAATCTGCCTCTTAAATAAATTGCTTCCCCCCTGATCTCTCAGAAGTGAATCCTTTCCTTGATGACGAGCTCAAAGAAGAACTCTGTGAGGTGTGTCTTCTTTTATTGTCCCACAGCAGTTTTATCACATCTTGCTCGTACAAGAGCTGTAAAGTTTAAACAACCTTTTCCCTCCTTTCTCCTCTTCCTCATGGCTTAAGGATGTGGCGAGCCTCACCTCGGCTCAAAAATCCTCATGCCTGTGGTATTTACCTACCCGGAGTTATCTGGAGCTGCAGCTAAAAGTGGCATTCTGGGACGCTGAGGAATGTGGAAGGTCAGCCTGCATAACCTCAGATCAGAATCAGTCAGATATCTCATCACACACCTCCTTATCTTCCACACTGATATTATAATACCAGCTCAAATGGAGATTTCTGTTTCATCTTTCTCGCCCGGAAAATGAGAGCGTTTTTCTCTTTTCCTGAAAACTGGGCGACTTATTAGACTTTATTAATGCAGATAAAAATGCTTGTGTACATTTCTCTGCCTTTAAGCAAAGTGTGGGTATCATTTTTACTCATTATACCCCTGTACGTATGCCCACACTTCAGTTCTTGACCCTCATAACTGCAGAAAACTGTGAGTTAGCATCAGCTTTATAGACCCTAAAATAGAACCTTGTGGGACTCCACAATATATGCTAAACTGTTACCAAGTAATTAATAGTAGATTCTGGATTATGAGCAATAACAGCGTATTAATCCCAGGGTTCAAAAGGTCAAATTGCAGCTACATGAGTTTGGCTACCCTCTTTTTCCATTACTAAAGTACAGTTTAATATAGTTAATGATACTAATAATTGCTCATTATTAATATACTTATTAATTACTGTGCTATTATAAAAATACACTTTGGAAAATGTATGCTTTAAAATGGCACTGCTGACAATATACACTATAAAAATTCACATTGTGAAAAATATACACTGTACATATACATTATGTTGAAATATATGCTGTAAATATACAATGTGGAAAATGTGTACTTTAAATATACATTATTTGAGATAATGTACGCTGTAAATTTACACTGTGGGAAATATAAATAAAATATGCACTTTGCAAAAATAGACACTAAATACATGCTTTGTTGAAAGTATACACTATAAATATACACTCTGTTGAAAATATATACTATAAATATACACTGTGCTGAAAATATATACTATAAGAATACATTATGTAAAAGGTATACACTATAAATTTACACTGTGCAGAAATATATACTATAAATATTCATTATGTGGAAAGTATACACTATAAATATACACTACTGAAAATATATACTATAAATATTCATTATGTGGAAAGTATACACTATAAATATACACTACTGAAAATATATACTATAAATATTCATTATGTGGAAAGTATACACTATAAATATACACTACTGAAAATATATACTATAAATATTCATTATGTGGAAAGTATACACTATAAATATACACTGTGCTGAAAATATATACTATAAATATACACTGTGCTGAAAATATATACTGAAATATTTATTATGTGGAAGGTATGCACTATTAATATACACTGCTGAAAATATATACTATAAATATTCATTATGTGGAAAGTATACACTATAAATATACACTGTGCTGAAAATATATACTGAAATATTTATTATGTGGAAGGTATGCACTATTAATATACACTTTGCTGAAAATATAAACTGTAGTATACATTATGTGGAAAGTATACCCTATAAATATACACTGTGCTGAAAATATATACTATAAATATTCATTATGTGGGAAATATACACTGTGCTGAAAATATATACTGTAGTGTACATTATGTGGAAAATATACACTATAAATATTTACACTGTGCTGAAAATATACACTATAAGTATACATTATGTGGAACAATACACTATTAATATACACTTTTTGGCAATAATGTAAGTAAATAGCTGTGTCCTTACTGTCAGTAGGAGAATTGATGTTATATATTATGGTATTTTGGCATATTGGTCCTCTAATCGCTGCTGATTCATCAGGAAGTTACATTGTAATCTATGAGTAATGGAGTTTGAGTAATAGCGGCAGCTCGGCTGTGTGCATGCGGTTTGTAATGATTTTGGCTTTTCTGCGAATTCACAGAGGCAGGTTTCTAGAAAGGTTCTGGAGTTTAGACAGGCGAGCGGGTCGGACTGCGCGGGTGAACAGGTTTCTACGCAGCGGCCTTCTGTCCCTCTCACTTTCGGACGCTCTCCCTCCTGAACGTAGCGGGGTGTCCGTTAGATAAACTGTCGTCAGTCCTCAGCGCGGAGGCGGACGGGACATAAGTAACCCGTATTGATTTTGACATTACAACGTTGTAAGCAATAACCAGGATAACGGCGGCTATAAAAGCGCGGCACTAATTAGACTCTATTTCACGCCGGCCATTAGCGAAGCTTTTTAATCCAGCCGTGATACAAAAGTTATCAATTCTCCCCGGACGCGTAAATAACCCGAGCCGCGGCGCGGCAGAGAGGCTTTGGGGTTGCGTGTTGAGCAGTGGTGGTGGTGGTTGGGGGTGGGTGGGTGACGGTGTCGTGCTCTTCTGGATGCCCTTAATGAACTCGCTGCGCCGGCTGTTTGCTGGTTCCAAGGTCGGCTTCTGAGAACGGCAGCAGGTTTTCTTGTAAACATGTTTATGGCCGGAGATGTGTAAACAGGGCCGACGTGGAGAGGTGGGGTGGGGAGGGCCGGTTTGTTCTTTATGCTTTTGTTCACATGAATGTGTATGTGTGTGTGTGTATGTGTGTGTGTGTGTGTACACTTGTTCGCTTGAATGTGCACACCTGCAGGGGGAACATATTAGTTTCACAATGACATGTAATGATGAATCTGCTGGTATTGAGGGGCTGCAAACGGGCGAGAAGAAAAATCAGACAGTAGAAAAGAGCGAGAGGACGGGAAATAACGGAGGGCAGGAGAGGAGAATGCTCCGACAGCAGCCGTATTAAATATAAATTAATGGAATGTGGTCGAACCACATCTTTGGCAGAAGCGCAGCGCTCGGGCGAAGGGAGAGGAGGGTGGGGGGTGCTAAAGAAAAAGAATTCATGTTGCCGGCTAGCGGGCGTGAAGGTGCATTTGGACTTAGTATCCTTTAATTAGAAGTGAGATATTAGCATTTCATAGGGATTTAAAGAGAGAAGAGGCTACGGCGGCCGGCGCCGCTTTCATTTCACCCGCTCCTCTGCATGTAATGAGCGCTGTCATTAGTTGATGGAGGGGATTCTGCTCCGGCTCTACCTTGAAAGTCATGTCATTTACATACTTCTTAGGAAGATGGCCTTTAATGGATTCCTTAATGAATAAAATAAAGCGCCACTTCTTTAAAATTTGAAGAGTCCTGTCTCTGATAAAGTGCACGGCTCTGGTTTTTCGCAGGCGAAAGTGAAAAGAGGAGGCGGAGGAGGAGGAGGAGGATACGGGAGAGGGAGGGGTGATGAAGATTGACTTACGTCTGAAAGTTGCGCTCGCTGACAGCCGGGCGTCATAAATTCACAATTAAATCAATATCGAGGGAACGGACGAGAAGCAGGGGAGAGCCTACGACACGCCGCCTGACCCCAGCGGCGTCGGAAATGAGCAAGGGGTGAAAGAAAGACGTGTGGAAAAATGAGGACACCCTATATAAACCCTAAACATCTGCCTCTTCCTCTCACCCTGTTTGTTCTTCAGTGCTCAGGACCCCACAGGACGGACCACCACAGAGCAGACTGTAGTATTTTTGGGGTGGAGGGTCAGCATTCTCAGCACTGCAGTGACTCTGACTGACATGGTGATGGTGAGTGAGTGTGTGTGTTAGTAGTGTGTGTTGGGCTGCTGGTGGTACGAGTGGATCAGACGCAGCAGTGCTGCTGGAGTGCTTAAACACTGTGTCCGTCTGTCCACTCACTGTCCACTCTCTATTAGACACTCCTCCTACCTAGCTGCTCCACCTTGTAGATGGAGGTAAAGTCAGAGACAGGAGCTTTAAGCTCTCAGCGTGTGTTGGTCATCCTCTAGTCCTTCATCAGAGCCCACAGGACGCTGCTGCTGGTTAGTGGACTATTCTCAGTCCTGCAGCACTGCTGTGTCTGATCCACTCGTACCACCAGCCCAACACACACTGCTAACACACACACTCACACCCAACCCCCCCCAAAAATACTACAGTCTGCTCTGTGGAGGTCCGTCCTGTGGGGTCCTGTGTGTGTGATATATCTGTGCATTTCTATAGGTTTGTGTAGGTTGTTAAGGCTTACATAGGTAGCCTGCACTCAGGACGTGTACAGCCAGGGTGTGTGAGTTGTAGGGGTCACCCTAACCCCCCCGGAGAAAGCTTTGGGGCTCTGGGCTGTAGACAGTCCGGCTACAGTTAGACGGCGAATGTCCTTATTCAGGATGAGTGTGTGACAGCGGGTGGAGGTGTTTGTCTTTTTTCCGCCTTCAAACAGAAGTTTCTAAGCCCTTTCGGCGAAGCATCTCGAAAACCCCCCCCCTCCCCTCTCTCTCCCTCTCTTGCTCGCCCGCTCCCTCCCTTCCCCAGATCAGGCGTGAAGTGATTAGTATTTTATTGATGAGCTCCCAAAGTGGCAAGTGTGGGAAATTGCACCTTTGATCAGAGCGCGTTTGGGAAATGGAACCTGAGGGTGTGAAGCCCGCCAGGTAAGAGGGATCCCCCCCTTACCCCCCCCCCCCCCTCCCTCCACCCCATACAACCCTTCAATATCCACACACATTCACACTCACTCTTCCACACTCTCTCCCAATCACACAGCTGTCGCTGTCGCTGGGTGGCAAGCTCGAAAACCGAGCGCATCCTCTCACACACACACACACACATAGACGCATCACACACACACACACAGTGCCACCCACCCTCCCGAAAACACATATTTGTTTTGCCTGTTTTGACTCGGCGTCTACACGCCGCCGATTACAGCTCTTCATTAAGGAAAATTGGGTATTTGTTTTAAACTTTAACCAATCACTTTGATATGCTAATTACGCCGTAATTTAATTTGAGTCCCCGTAATGATGATGCCATTATTATGGACATAAATGATGCAGTTAAGCAGAGAGTAATCTCATTTGCATACTGTACATGCCAGTAAATTAGAGGTCTCTCTCTCGCCCTCTCTCTCTCTCTCTTTCTCTCTCAGGCTCGGTTTCAGCTCTAATTTTCCACTCCTCTTCACACACTCTTCTCTATCTCTCTCTCTCTCACTCTCTCTCACTGGCTCCCTTTCACTCTCGCACGGCCCTCTGCCTAATAACAGGCCCTGTCTGTTTGATGTCGAGAGCCGCAGCTACACTCCAAACCGACTCACAATATGTAACACATCAAGCGTCCTCGTTAGCGCCCCTGAGTGTGCCTTTAAGAAGTGCGGGATTAATCGCCAGGAGTATTTATTTATTTATTTATTTATTTAATCTTTTTATCGTCTTTTTTTACGTTTTTTTTGTTTCCGAAACCCAGCCGTCCTCGCTTCCTCCAATTCCGTTTGTGTCTGTCCCCCTCCACATCGTTGTCACCTCATTGCGCGGAACATGAAAGCTCTAAACCAGCACGTTAGTTAGCCATCCTGTCACTGACCGCTGTTGTTTTGATCACGGCGAGAGCTGATTGGTTTAAAGAGGGATCCGCATTCAGCGACATGATTCACGGCGGCGGGACGAGCAGAGTGCATATGTTTATTAAATCCCCTTTTACCTTATCACGATTACGCCGACGGCACCGTAAACGGGCCGGCAGTAAATTCCACCGTGACGGCGTCTTAATTCTCCTAATTGATTGTCCCATATTCTCTCTTTTTTTCTATTTTTTTTATGCGGGGCGGTTCAGAAGGCAGACGCGTGAAAACGTCGGCCTTTGTGGTGGAGATGAATAATAGCACTGTCGTGTTTTGTGTCGGAGGATAAACATGCCTGCTGGATTAAGACGGAAGACTCTGATGACTTTTCAACGCCTCGGGTCAATTTCAGAGGTCGCTGTCAACAGCCTCAGCAGCCTCACGCTTATTAAAGGAATGCTTCACGGGAAAAAAAACACACAAAAAAAAATACCCCATGCTATTCTTACTAATAATTACTGAAAGAAGACAGTGAGTGTTATGCAAACAAGCTCTCATTCGCTGCTAATCACAGTAGATTCCGCTTTCCTTCAGCATTCCCTTCTAACATTGGATAAAAACACAGTGTACAGCAGCAGTTTCCTTCACTGTTAATGATCGTAGATTACATTTTCCTCCAGGATTCCCTTCTATAGTTGAATAAAAAGGGGTGCAGAGCCAGTTAGCATAGTGCACAACATCTTTCCTTCACTGTTCATGGTGGCAGATTGCATTTTCCTAAAATATTTTCTTCTAAAGGTGAATAAAAATGGGCCCACAGCCACTTTTATGCACATTTAGGAATAGTAGATTCTGATTTTATTTACAGCATTCCCTTCTAAAGGTGGGTATATGTGTGTCCAGAGCCAGTTAGCATTATGCACTCAAGGGTTCATTAACTGTTGGTGATGATAGCTTGTGTTGTCCTACAGCGTTCACTTCAAAAGGTGGGGAAAACCTGTCTAGAGGTAGTGAGCATGATGCAAACAAGATTTCCCTCACTGTTAATAATGGGAGATTGCATGTTCCTATAGCATTTTCTTCTGTTCTTGGATAAAACAGTGTCCACAGTTAGTTAGCATGATGCCAATATACCAATGCTAATCAATGGTAGATTCAGTTTTCCTTCACTGTTCATGGTGGTTGATGGCATGTTCCTACAGTATTTCCTTCTGTAGGTGAATGAAAATGGATCCAGATCCAGCATTGTGCACATTTAGGATTGGTAGATTCCGGTTTCCTACAGTGTTGCTTTCTATAGTTCAATTAAAGTGGGTCCAGAGCCAGTTAGCATTATGCTCACAAAGTTCTTATGTACATTTAAGATTGGTAGATTCCCTATACCCACAGTGTTCCCTTCTAAAGGTGGGGAAAAATGTGTCCAGAGCCAGTTAGGCTTTGTTAATTGTTAATGTTGGTAGATTGCATGTTCCTACAGTATTCTCTTTTATATTATATATTATATAAAATGGGTCAAGTTAACATTATGAACACAAATTTTCATACACATTTAAGATTGGTAGTTTCCTACAGTATTCCCTTCTAACATTGGATAAAAACGTGTACAGTGCCAGTTAGCATTATGCACATACTTTTATTCACATATTAAAATTGATAGATTCTGTTTTTCCACAGTATTCACATTAGAAAGTGGGGAAAAACTTGATTAGAGCTAGTTAGCATAATGAACACACAATTTCCTTCACTGTTAATAATGGTAGATTGTGTTTTCCTACAGCGTTGCTTTCTATAGTTCAATTAAAGTGGGTCCAGAGCCAGTTAGCATTATGCTCACAAAGTTCTTATGTACATTTAAGATTTGTAGTTTCCATTTTCCTACAGCTTCCTTCTCAAGGTGGGGAAAAATGTGTCCAGAGCCAGTTAGGCTTTGTTAATTGTTAATGTTGGTAGATTGCATGTTCCTACAGTATTCTCTTCTATATTTATTATATTTATATTATATATTATATTATTCTTCTATATATTATATAAAATGGGTCCAGTTAGCATTATGAACGCAAATGTTCATGCACATTTAAGATTGGTAGTTTCCTACAGTATTCCCTTCTAACATTGGATAAAAACGTGTGCAGTGCCAGTTTATGCACACACTTTAAAAAAAAAAACTTGTCTAGAGCTAGTTAGTATAATGCACACACAATTTTCTTCACGGTTAATGATGGTAGATTGCATTTTCCTACAGTATTTCCTTCTATAGTTTAATAAAAGTGGGTCCAGAGCCAGTTCTTATGCACATTTAAGATTGGTAGATTCCCTATACCCACAGTGTTCCCTTTAAAGGTGGGGAAAACCTGTCTAGAGCTAGCTAGCATGATGCACACAAGAGTTCCTTCACTGTTAACGATGGTAGATTGCATGTTCCTACAGTATTTCCTTCTGTCATTGGATAAAACAGTGTCCAGAGCCAGTTAGCGTTATGCAGACCAGCCTTCATTCACTGTAAATGACCCTAGATTCCGGTTTCCTTCAGCATTCCCCTCTAACGCTGGATATACATGTGCCCATAGCCGGTTAGTTGGATGCACTCAGGCTTTAGGTTCTGCTGTCCTACAGTATTCCCTTTCTGACGTCGGATAAACCCGTTTCCTTTTGTATCTGGCAGGGCGGCAGGGCGGTGAGTGCAGGTGCGTATTTTATGGACTTAACGGCGACAACACGCTTGCCCTTCAGCTCGGATGCTTTCCCCCCATTTCGCCCCATCAAGAATATTATTTTCCTGCCAGCCAATTTTCTCTGTTCGTCTCTAATTGGCTCCATAAATCTGGTGGCGTGGAGGGTGAGGGATGTTTCGGTGTCTCAGAGTGTAATCCTCACCCTTATTTACCAATTCATTAAGATTCATTGATGCGGGCTGGGCCGAGAGGAAATGACAGCATAAATCAGGGCTCCGGCATAATGACCCTAATCAGACGGGAATTGCACGAAATGTCATGATGAACTATGTCCTTGTGTTAGCGCCTACTGTACGTTGTCATTGCGCTTGCTTTATGGGCACGAGGAGGCTTCCTGACACGGGCTGTATTTAACGCAAAAAAAGAGTTGTTAAAAAAGCCGATTCCATTAAAGCGCTCACGCGATTCACGCGAGGTCTAGCGGTGTTTAGCCCCGCCGCGCCCTTTAGCTGCAGTTTAACTGCCTAACAGGACAGCGATACAACTTGTCTTGCTTTTAACCACTGCTCTGTCTCTCCAGAAGACTTCTAAACGCTTGCCTTTTGACTCTTTCATCCAAAATCTGTCCCCGAAACTGGGAAAACTGACTACGCCTTAAATCGGCACGGTCTAACGGGCTAACTGCAACTTTACAGGAGGAGCAAATAACCTTCATAGCTTTTAATGGAAGTCAAAGTAGCAGGTGAGGTGCTGTCACTGTGATCAGAGGGTCGCTGGTTCAAATCCCAATCACGCTCATGTTGGTCTCTCTAGAGTGGGTAGATGGCGCTACCCCCTCCCCCTCCACATCATACTAGTGCCCTGCTGGCCGTCACTGGCGTCTGCTAGCCGGGTATACGGCGCTTGGTTGGTTGCCTGGTGACGCCACATCGGCGGCAGTTGGAAAAAGACGGGGCCTCGATAGGGCGCAATGGGCCTTGTTGGTCTCTCTAGAGTGGGTAGATGGCGCTACCCCCCCCAAATCACAGTAGTGCGCTGCTGGCCATCACTGGCGTCTGCTAGCCGGGTATACGGCGCTTGGTTGGTTGCCTGGTGACGTCACATCGGCAGCAGTTGGAAAAAGAGGTGTGGCTGGCGGTGCAGAGGAGGGTCAGAGGGGGGTTGTGTTGGTATCGCCCTCACTAGTGTCGGGGGCGTTGCTTGTGATGGGGGGGCGTCAGGGAGAGAATACGTAGTTGGGTAATTGTTGATCTAAATCGGGGAGAAAACGGATAAAAAAAAGAATAAATAAATAAATACATTTTGGAGAATTTCTATTGGTCACAATGTAAAGAGAAACCGCCAGATTCCCCTCCTGTCAAAAAAGTAAAAAGCCGGAGATACAAGGTTTTTTTGCATGACATTGACGATAAGCATTCATGCGTTCTCTTCTGAGAGCTCACGTGATCTGGTAATAGTCATCTTCTGCAGTTCTCTAAACACCGTCTTTCTTCCCTCCATGGAGACGTACAAGGCCAGGCTGTGGGTTTGTTCAGTACAGCAGGCTTTCTTTCCCACAGAAATGTAATCTAACACACCCAGCGTCCACGGCAGTGTGTTTATACTCTGAATAGGTTGCTGCACACACGCATACACACACACACACACACACACCACAAACAGAACAATCAGTCCCGTGTTAAACATTAAAAACATTAAAAAGTAACCATTCAGTGGCAGATAAGCATCGCAAGAAACCGGGAGTCGCATTTCCGCGTCATTATTTGTTTATGAAGGTTAATGATTGTGTCTGGCAATCAATAGGCCTCTTTATCTCGCTGTACAACCAAGTCCAAACAGCCAGCTGACAGACAGGCACCTGCTTCGGACCGCGGCGAGCTACTGGACATTCAACAATGCTTTTCCCAAACAAGCCAGGGGTCAGAATCTGAGCACTGCTATTCTCCATCGAGGGGCTTTCATAATCTACATTCTCTGCTCAGCCAATCAGTGCAGAGCATGTGATGAGTTAACCCCTTGAGCCCCAGCCTAAGAGTTTTAATCGTAGCACTTACTATTTAGTGCATACTAATTATTCAGTGTCTAATTACTCATTAAGTAGTGATTATTTAGTACCTACTGATTTAGTACCTGCTAATAATCAATAATCATTATCAGTATTTACTAATGATTCAGTAAGTAATGATTATTCAGTATCTACTAATTATTCAATAAGTAATGATTATTCAGTATCTACTAATGATTCAATAAGTAATGATTATTTAGTATCTACTAATGATTCAATAAGTAATGATTATTCAGTATCTACTAATGATTCAGTAAGTAATGATTATTCAGTATCTACTAATGATTCAATAAGTAATGGTTATTCAGTATTTACTAATGATTCAATAAGTAATGATTATTTAGTATCTACTAATGATTCAGTAAGTAATGATTATTCAGTATCTACCAGTGATTCAGTAAGTAATGATTATTCATTATCTACTAATTATTCAATAAGTAATGATTATTCAGTATCTACTAATGATTCAATAAGTAATGATTATTCAGTATTTACTAATGATTCAGTAAGTAATGATTATTCAGTTTCTACTAATGATTCAGTAAGTAATGATTATTCAGTATCTACTAATGATTCAATAAGTAATGATTATTCAGTATTTACTAATGATTCAGTAAGTAACGATTATTCAGTATCTACTAATGATTCAGTAAGTAATGATTATTCAGTATCTACTAATGATTCAATAAGTAATGATTATTCAGTTTCTACTAATGATTCAGTAAGTAACGATTATTCAGTATTTACTAATGATTCAATAAGTAATGATTATTCAGTATGTACTAATGATTCAGTAAGTAGTAACTATTCAGTATTTACTAATGATTCAGTAAGTAACGATTATTCAGTATCTACTAATGATTCAGTAAGTAATGATTATTCAGTATCTACTAATGATTCAATAAGTAATGATTATTCAGTTTCTACTAATGATTCAGTAAGTAACGATTATTCAGTATTTACTAATGATTCAATAAGTAATGATTATTCAGTATGTACTAATGATTCAGTAAGTAGTAACTATTCAGTATTTACTAAAATTTCAATAAGTAGTAATTGCTTAGTATCTACTTTTACTCAGTAAGTAATGATGATCCCGTATCTACTGATTATTCAATACATAGTAACTATTCAGTATCTACTAATGCTTCTGAAAATTATTAGAACTTTTTACTCTGTACCTACTAATTTAGAAGCTGTCACTGCTACAATTACATACTAAAATGTAGATATTGAAAGAGATACAGGTCATATTGTCATATTTATGGTCATATTTCTTAATTGTAGTACATTTTCACATTCATCTCACGTAAAACAGTACTAAAGTTAGGAAATGAATAAATATTCTCGAGGATATCTATCCTTTTTCTACCCAGCATTCCCTATAATACGCCACACACTGTACACTGTTGCTTTTGTACATATTTGTTCTGCATCACAACAATAGACTGTAAATGTTCTGCACTGTATGTCTAATCTGTTTGACGCAGTTCTGCTGTTTGCTCTTGTGGTAGAAACTCGCTGCTCTTCATTTTTGCTTTCATGTCTTAATCTTGTCCAGAATTATGCGGAATTCTGCTTTAATGACTATCCTGCTCTCAGGACAGCAGAGTAGCAGCCCAACTTTGCCCTGGAAACAAGTCCCACACCCCAGATAGTAGTAAAGCTCTGCCGTTCAATGTTCAGGTTCTGGTTCATTGAGAAATTACTGTAAAGTCGATGCTCATACCTTACATACTCATCACTCTGATGCTCCCGTATCGCTGTCCGCTGTCCAGCAGGTCCTGAGCCAAATCACTCCCTGTCTCAATTAAACTGTTGCACTTTTTTTTTTGTCTTCACATTTCCTGTGAAATGCCAGCTGACACCAGAGCTGTGCATCTGGGTAAGTTTACCCCCCCAAGACAACGCTGCTAATAATGCGTTCCCTCTGAAGCTCCGGTCTCGCAGTATTAATTAGACAAAGTTCACGAAGGCTGAACTCTGCTTCTCGGGAAACGTCCCTTTTCCCTCCCCACAAGTCCAGCCGCCTGGCCCGGGGGAGCGCTGCTTGTGCTGATTTCTCCAGCAATGATTAAAAAAAATATATGGCGCACTTTTAAATAACGTTAAAAACCATAAGCACTCCGGACGATCCCGATCTCCGAGGATGCGGGAGGTGGTTGCGCTGTGTGTTTTGCTTGCGTGGGCTCGCTTTGCTTGCGTTTGACAGCTCTAATTTGTTAGATGAGCTTCGGGGGGCTTCCAACCGAGGCCCTCTGTTTCGTTCTCTCCCCAGAATGCACTGCGGATGGAGGCCCGGTCGCGCCGATTGTCCGTGTCAACAATCAAAGTCGCTTGAAGGAGAACAGAAGCGCAGGAACCCGCTTGTGACTCGAGTTCCACATGCCGGAATTACCCGTTCCATTCTGGTAGTGCTGCCATTAAAACTCATTAGTCCCTCTCTTATTTACCTCAGTCTCTGTTGGCTGTTGTGCTAAAAATACCGTGGCCTGCCTTACTTTGCTACATTCCATTATTGTCTCCCCGCAACGGGTCTCTCTCTCTCCCTCTCGCGCTCTCTCTCTCTCTGTACGGCATAGATTTATGCTAAGGCGAGAGAAACTGCCTGGCACATCTGCTGAAATTATGTATCTATTTAGCCTCGCCCCTGGAGTTGTCTGCCTAGCCCCGGCATCCTCACTGTTCGTTCCGATGAGCTCGTAGCGTGGTAATAGGTTCGTATTTATATGAATCACCTCGCTCAACATTACAGGATGTCGCGGCCCTGTTTTTGTGTAGATGCTCCGCTAATACATTTGAGTCTAGATTTCACGCATGAGGATCCCATTATGTTCTTCTCAATGTGAAATAAATATGCGCTCGGCCCTTTAGATCATTCGTCTCTCGCCTTTCCAGAATGCACATAAATGGATTTGGAGGGCTAAATGAAATGAGTGCGGGGAGGGAGGCCGACAGCGGAGCAGACGGAGAAATAAGGAGCGATGCCTTGTGTACAGTACTCGACCCGACAGATGGCGAAGTTTGTAGTATGAAAAATTCATACAGGGACTCGCTTCTGTAGTTCAGAGACGTTTAAGGCTCTTACGACTACAGCTGCTGAGAAGGCTTCTTTGAGGGCCGCCACAGAACAGAGGTCTTCAGATTGGACCGTTGATCCAGTTAAAGGTAAAGGTGGTCTCCGCAATTGACCCATCTGTGGTAGTGAGTACACACACAAACACACCCGGAGCGGTGGGCAGCCAACTCCAGTGAATGGCCTTGCTCAAGGGCCCAACAGTGGCAGCTTGCCGAGCCCGGGTATCGAACCCACAACCCTGTCATCAATAGCCCGGAGCTCTGACCGCTGAGCCACTGCTGCCCCTGAATTGAATCCAGTCCAGTAGTTTTGTTCCATGAAGAACATTCGCGGCCCAGAGTGGTCCAGCGGACTGGTCGGTATGATCAGAGGTTCGAATCCCGATCATCACAATTGCTCTCTTCAGTGTAGGTAGAGGGCTCTCTCTCCCCATATCGCTTCACTGCGCTACTGGCCCCCACTGGCGTCTGCAGGCTGGTACGTTGGGAGGGGGCCGGGTATGCGGCGTTGGTTGCCCGGTGATGTTGCAAGTTCGAAAAATGAGAGGCTTGACAGCGCAGGCATCGCAGGGGGCATGTGTCGGTCCACCCTCACTAGTGTCAGGGCTATGATCAAACATGATCAATTCGCCTGATCCCCATGTTTTGGACTGGACTGTGGAAGGAAATTGGAAACCCACATGACCACGAGGAGTAAAGTTCTGACCGCGTCGCCCATAAAAACATTGCGGGAGATTATTTTGCATCCTGCCAATGTCCTGACTTTTGAGTGTGAAAGGGTTCTAGTGTAAGTTATGCTTTTATTTATATGAGATTATGAGGCCGTATATCAGTTTATCACTCAAACCATTAGGGCTCAGGGTGGTCCAGGTGCTGCCACGCTAGTTTGAATTCCAGGTCATTCTGCCTGCCATCAGCACCCGGAGCCTGAGAGAGCTCAACTGATGGCTCTGTCTTTCACTTCAGTGTGATGCTGGCTGGCAATGGCGGCTGCAAGCCATTGCATCAGAGCTGGGCACCTGGCATTTCCCCCCAGGCTTCCCACCTGGCACTTTCTTTCCTCCTGGTTGCCTGGTAACATTGCTGTTCGAAAAGAGAAGGTGGTTGGTTGCGTATGGGTTGGAGGAGGCATCAGGGTGTCAGTCCTCACCCTCTCAATGTTCGGGAGCATTGCATGTGATATAGGGGGAGAGTACTAACAGGTGGGTGTACGGAGTAATTGGGGAGTATAAAATTCAGTAAAATACTAAATCATTACTCAAACGCTAAGATTATGAGCATGATGGCAGCAAGTCTTTTCACAATTCTCAGCTTTTTAGTTGCAAAAATGGACTTTAAGATTCAGTGATACCTTTTCTGAGTAAATGGTCACCCAGCCTGACCTGCTGGAAGATTGCCTGCTGAGGTCCCCTCTACTTGCGCCACCTACCAGTCCTACCATCAGGCCGGCTGCACACCCACCACCACCCATGCCAGACCAGCTGCACATCCTCCTACCACTGGTACCTGTTTAATGACCATGTTAAAACCTAAATGGACACGTAACCATCTGCCACTATTAATAATATCACCACTATTAACTATCTGCTGCTATAGTTCTGATCAGAGGAGGACGGGTCGGGCCCCCTTATGAGTCTTGGTTCCTCCCAAGGTTTCTTCCTCCTTGCCACTGTCGCCGTTGGGGCTCACTGGGGGTCTTGGATCCTTTATTTCTTACGTTATTTCTTCTTTTTTTTTGTCTTTTATTAATTACTAATTATGTAAAGCTGCTTTGTGACGACAGCAGTTGTAAAAAGCTACACAAAGACATCTGACTTGACTTGACTTCATGTTTACTGGCCTACCATTGTCCTACCATTTATTCAGACAGTTTCCAAACCCGTTGCCTTACGTCATCAGACACGCCTCAAGGATCTACAGACACAGTAGATACTTCCTGGGAGCCGTTACTGAATAAATCACACCACTAAGAGCCTCGTTTTTGGAAAATCTCGGAGATGATAGTGTGGCCGGCGATAGTCTCAGACTAGAGACTCGTAGGAGTTCCGGCAGGACAGCAGCAGGAGAGGGCTGACCCCGGCTCGGTTCCCATCGGGGCTGGTCACCAGCAGCTGGGCTCCACCACTGTTAATGCCTCTTTAAATGTCAGGAGAATGACTGTTTGTTTGTCTGGAGTTTCTCCCCCAGCTGTTTGTTCTAGAAGGGCCACGTTTGCATCGACCTTGGTTCTCCCTCCGTATTCTCTCTCTCTCTCTTTCTCTCTCACCCTCGGCCTCCCTCCCTTCTTCTCTCATCCCTGGAGTGTGTTTACATCAAGGCCTGCCCTCGGTGTCACCTATGCGATCTGTTGATCATTCCACCTGGTTAATGTTAAATTGCTCTTTGCGAGAAGATGTGTTTGTTCATAAACACAAGAAAAAGGCCCGCCCCCCTCCCCCTTGTTTACCGTAGCCATAGCAGCAATCAGTCATTAAACAAATAGCGAGCTTTGTTTGCCCGAGCAAGTGGCCTGGTGTGTTAGCCCTTACAAGGTCTGGAAGCAAACTCGAGGGGAGGGGGCGGAGGGAAAAAAGAAAGAGAGAAAACAGTAAAAAAGAGGAAAAAAAAAACACTGCCTGGATCCGAAGGGGATACGAGTCTCGCCCCTGCTAGGTTGTCACAGTCGGCAAGATACGCGTTCTCCTTATCTGGAACTTTAGGTTGAAGTGGGCCGGGGAGATTAGAGGAGAGCGCTTCGCTCTCGCTGTGAAGTCTCCTTTTGGCGGAATGTCATCGCCGCTGTCGTTTCTTTTTTGGAGGGGGGAAGACCGGAGGCGGGTGAGTCTTCTCCTCTTTAGAGAGGGCAAGGCGAGACTGAGCCAGCTGGGCTGAGAGATGACTGTGGATCTCGGGCGGAGCGCCTCTCTCAGTGGGGAATCTTTGAGTTTTGGGTTGGTTACTTATTCTGAATTTGTACTTCTACTCCTTATTTCATTTCCGTCTCAATCCTGAAAGTGTGAGTCTGATCGTGGTTGGATGAGAAGTATAAAC
Source organism: Salminus brasiliensis (assembly GCF_030463535.1). Taxonomy (NCBI): domain Eukaryota; kingdom Metazoa; phylum Chordata; class Actinopteri; order Characiformes; family Bryconidae; genus Salminus; species Salminus brasiliensis. Next base: position 40,499,725 of record NC_132884.1, on the reverse strand, counting down.
AGACTCCATTCTGACTCCCTATTGGTTTATAAGCGACCCATCACACCTGCACACGTCCCGTCCCTCTCCAGCGAGCTCACAGCAGACGTCTGTAGTCTAGTATGAAGACTGTGTCCGTGGCAGAGACTCAAGAGAGCTGCAGTGAAACGTCCCGACTGAGCCCCACATTTACATTCCAATAAAGCTTATTGATCACACGCCTCTGAAGTCTGACTTTCTGCAGCTTTACAGAACTTCTAGACGACGACTCCTCATATTTTCCTCCATGAAGCTCATGTTAATGCTCAGTAGAGCACATAGACGCTCCTTTAATAGAGCTGATATTACTGAAATGCTTCATTTTCAATGGGCAGATCTGCAGCTGAAACAGGAGCCTAGTGCAGCCCAACATTTTTAACATCAACATTTTAATAGATCGTTCTCCTCATTATGGCTTTTAGAGAAATGGGGTTTTGGGGAGGGGGGGGGGGGGGTAGTGCACTATAGACCCCTGTGGCGCGGCCTAAGCTTTCGGCCTTTGTTTTCCTTCCATTACTTTTACTCTTCTACTTGAAGTCGTTCTGAAACCAGTACTTTTACACTTTTACTGGAGTAAAAAGCTTCAGTTGATACTTCAGCTTCTATAGAAGTCTGTTAAACCCTCATATCTCCACTCACTTCTACCTAAATAATGAATGGGA
>NC_132884.1:40416545-40494045 GCF_030463535.1 Salminus brasiliensis | reverse complement strand
CTACTACTGTTACTACTACTACTGTTACTACTACTACTGACACTACTACTACTACTGTTACTACTACTGTTTACTACTACTACTGTTACTACTACTACTACTACTACTGTTACTACTACTGTTACTACTACTACTGTTACTACTACTACTACTGCTACTACTGTTACTAATACTACTACTACTACTGTTACTACTACTGTTACTACTATTACTGTTACTACTACTACTACTACTACTACTGATACTACTACTACTACTGTTACTACTACTACTGATACTACTACTGATACTACTACTACTACTGTTACTACTACTACTGTTACTACTACTGCTACTACTGTTACTACTACTACTGTTACTACTACTGATACTACTACTACTGATACTACTACTACTACTGTTACTACTACTACTACTACTACTACTACTGATACTACTACTACTACTGTTACTACTACTACTGTTACTACTACTGCTACTACTGTTACTACTTACTACTGTTACTACTACTACTGATACTACTACTACTACTGTTACTACTACTGCTACTACTGTTACTACTACTACTGCTCTACTACTACTACTACTGTTACTACTACTACTGATACTACTACTACTACTGTTACTACTACTTGCTACTACTGTTACTACTACTACTGTTACTACTACTACTGACACTACTACTACTACTGTTTACTACTACTACTACTGTTACTACTACTACTACTACTACTGTTACTACTACTACTACTACTACTACTGATACTACTACTACTACTACTACTGTTACTACTACTACTACTGTTACTACTACTGTTACTACTGTTACTACTACTACTACTGTTACTACTACTACTACTACTGATACTACTACTACTACTACTGTTACTACTACTACTACTGTTACTACTACTGTTACTACTACTACTACTTACTACTACTGTTACTACTACTACTACTACTACTGATACTACTACTACTACTACTACTGTTACTACTACTACTACTACTACTACTACTGTTACTACTACTACTACTACTGTTACTACTACTACTACTACTGTTACTACTACTAGTACTACTGATACTACTACTACTACTACTACTGTTACTACTACTACTACTACTACTGTTACTACTACTACTACTACTACTGATACTACTACTACTACTGTTACTACTACTGTTACTACTGTTACTACTACTGTTACTACTACTACTGTTACTACTACTGACACTACTACTACTACTGTTACTACTACTGTTACTACTACTACTGTTACTACTACTGTTACTACTACTACTGATACTACTACTACTACTACTGTTACTACTACTGTTACTACTACTACTACTGTTACTACTACTGATACTACTACTACTACTGTTACTACTACTGTTACTACTACTACTGATACTACTACTACTACTGTTACTACTACTACTACTGATACTACTACTGTTACTACTACTACTACTGTTACTACTACTGATACTACTACTACTGTTATTACTACTACTGATACTACAACTACTACTACTACTGATACTATTACTGATAATAATAATAATTATTAAAAATATAATAAAAATTATATACAAATTATAATAATAATAATACAACTACTACTAGAGCTAGTAATAATAATAATAATAATAATAATAATAATAATAAATAGTAGTAGAAGTAGTTGTATTATTATTATTTGTATTCTGTATTATTATTATTATTATTATTATTCACAATTTCTGATTCTGAATAGAAATAAATAACTATAGAGTTTATTCAGTTTTAATGTTTGTGAGCTTTGGCAGCATTGTTATCGAGAAAGTGATGCTGATGAAGCCACCTGAGTTCTCCCACCAGGTGAAGAGCGAGAGAGGGAGAGAGAGAGAGAGAGAGAGAGAGAGAGAGAGAGAGAGTAAGAGAGAGAGAGTGAGAGAGTGAGATGAGAGAGAGAGAGAGAGAGAAGAGAGAGAAGAGAGAGATAGAGAGAGAAGAGAGAGAGAGAGAGTAGAGAGAGAGAGTAAGAGAGAGAGAGTGAGAGAGTGAGAATGAGAGAGAGAGAGAGAGAGAGAGAGAGAGAGAGAGAGAGAGAGAGAGAGAGAGAGAGAGAGAGAGAGTGCATTCGCTTCCTAAATAAATCCACACGAGTTTCTGTAAGTTGTAATCACAGTGGAAATTTGACAACAGACAATGTGTGAGTGTGTGTGTATGTGTGTGTGTGTGTGTGTGTGTGTGCATGTGTAATATCGTACATTAGATAATCCATTAGTTAGCAGCGGTTCACGCCGGCCTCATCAGAGTCAGCCTAATAACGCTCCGCTGTTCTGCAGTGTTTTCATGTTTGCACGCGTGGCCCTTACCCATAATGCCATTCCGAATATTAATGCCTTTTTAACGGGGGTCTTTCATCGCTATCTGTTTGATACTCATGATGGATAACACGCATTTCCAGCTCTCTTTCTCACCCCCTCGTCCACTTCTGCCGGTGATATTGCAGCTTTTGAATTATTCGGTGGCAAAAGTTAATGAGAAGGTAGATTTATGGCTTTCATTTGTTTGTCAATTTGAAAATTAATTGGGTGTTAATTTTAGCTGGCCCTCTTCAGACAGGGGACACGGCGCCTTACTTTGCATTCATTGTAGCTTTCCCTCCTCTTTATTGTGGGTCACTAGTTTTGCATACATTAAAAGGGCCCCCCCGGCCCACTCTCCTGATTACTTTCAGAGACGGCGCGCGTCCCCAAATTTACGCCTTTCTCTTATAATTATGAAAATTTAGCGTGCAATGACTGCGCATGCATAATAGCCATTACTGCCCTTCTTTATGGATCCGTATGTAGAGAGAGAGAGAGAGAGAGAGGGAGAGGGAGAGAGAGAGAGAGTGAGGGGTGCATGGATTGGTTCACTCAGGCTCGGTTTAGAGGTTAACACTGTGGAGCAGGAGCGTCACCTGAAGGCCTCCGCTGGTCAGAGTGGCGCAGGGATTGGTGCTGGGCCCTGTGGACGAGTGTGTGTTCTGACTGTGGACTGTGAGTGTAAGCTGGACATTGCAGGCACAGGTTTTGGCTGACTGGACAGCCCCAGTGTAGGGAATCCTATAATAGAGCCCAGCTCTGGCAGACTGGAGGAAAGAGACAAGCTGGTTCAACATGAGACAGACAGACAGACTGACAGACAGACTGACAGGCAGACAGACAGGCAGACAGACAGCATATCGAATCTGGTTTCAGATACAATTGAAGTGACTGAATTTGGGCTCCAGACAAAGCAAAGCTGCAGGGAGAAAATTAATGATTATGATTAGAAAAAATCTATAAATGACATCATGTAGCAAAAATCACATATAATAATGTATGGTTATAATAATATTATACATAATAATCAATAATATTTAGATAATAAATATTAAAACAATTAAGTAAGATCTATAATTGACAATTATGTATAAAGCAATTATATATAATTCTTTATTAATAATAATAGTAATATATACTCATTATATAGAATACAATAATATTTATAATATATAATAACATAATATGAAGCAATTTAAACATTCTAATTTATAACAATTAAATTGTTTGTGCTGCAAGAAAGTTCATGAAGTCTTAACAGGTTTCTGTGTTTCTGCATAAATTTGGCCTGAAGTGTGATCAGATCGTCATTATAAAGAAAACAAAGATTATATATAAGATTTTATATTGATTTATTGAGCATGATTATGCAACATTAGCTTTCTTGGAAAACGTACGTGAACTTTTGTATTGATTGTTTAGCAATGACAAATCATTACGTTAATTGTTCACTTATTAAAATGTGTACAAATATATCAAACAACAACAATTTTATGGTAACTTGTGATTTTATTTTTATATATTTTTGGAGAAAATCTGTGGCCAATTCTTGCTTAGAACCCAAAACTCCTTAAACCCAGTGATGTTAGAGGACTTTCTTATAGTGGCTGCACTTTTTAGGTCTTTTCACTTCGTTTCTATTGGGTTAGGCTCTGGACTTTCCAAAATGTTACATTCCTCTTGCTGTAACCCTTTCTTCGTAGCCTTACTTTGTGTGTTTAGGGTCATTGTCTTGCTGCATGGCCTGATACCCTGACAATTTCCTGTAGAATTTGCAGTTACAGTGAAGAATTCGTAGGTCCATCAGCAATGTTGAAGCAACAAAGCAATCATGATACTGCCACCCACCTTGCTCAACAGTGGGAAGGATGCTAGTAGGTTATATTGAAATGCAGTGCAAAACATTGCATTCTGTCATTCAGAATTTCCACCATTCCTGTATCGCCTGGCTCACAGTGGATTGGTGGAGACTAAACCTTTAGAAATGGTTTTCCAGAATGGAATAATTTAATAATTCTGAAATCTTTGTAGTTTTAGTATAACCTGAGGTGAGGACTAGACTTTATTAGTGAAGACCCAAGTTGAGGACGGCAATCAGGTGTGAGTTTATTTATTTATTTATTTATCTATTTATTTATTGGAATTATTCTTCGCATAGCTTAGATTTTTTCATGGTTTTAACTTGATTACATTTGATTTATTTAGGTTTCTATTTTGATCTGCTTTATATTTACATGCTTGGCTGCATTGGGAATGAGGGTCTCTCTCAGTGTACATTCAAGTGAAAATAAAGGTTGGTGGATAATCACGTCAGACTGCAGATTTCAGTACAGTTGAAATCACCACACCTCCTTTCCTGTAGCAGCTCTCAGATATCAGCCTTTAAATCAGCGACTGAAAAACGCAGCATTACGCATCTGAATGCAGCTCCATTCTCACCTCCCCGCGTGATCAGAGCCCAGTGTTTTAAGGGCATTTCTCCTGCCTGGCATTAATAATGAATCAGGCTGGTTAATTTACTTCTGCCTGACTTGGTCAGTTTCATTAGCTGTTCCTGAATGCGGTGGATTGGGGCTCCTCATCTGCGCGAAAGCGGGACAGGCTCCGATATAAATCTAAGCGTCCATTTCTGGAATACACTGCCTGATGGTTATCTGGGTGGTTAGGCCCAGAAGGGGACAGGGAGAGAGTGAGGGTGTAGGTATGTATGTATAAACGTATATATGTATGTCTGTAGGTGTGTGTGTGTGTGTGGCCCTGTGTTTAGCTCTTTGTGAGGACGAAGTGTCTCCAGAAGGACAGAATATTAACATTGTGACATTCTGGGGACATTTGGGGACATTTGACCTCTTTTTGTGTTTGTTTTTGCTGTTTTTATAAAAATGACAAAATGACAGGTCCAACACGCCTTTTGATTCCTAAATATGAGATTTAAGCTTTGGGCTGAGTGTAGCACGTCAGGTGCTGTAGCCCAGCTGGTAAAACCTAATGGGTACCAATATATGCTTACCAAAATTTATGGGGACCAGTGGTGGCTCTTTGGTTAGAGCGCTGGGTTGTTGATGACAGGGTTGTGGGTTTGATACCCCGGTTTGCTAAGCTGCCACTGTTGCCACTGAGCAAGACCCTTAACCCTTAGACCAAGGGTGTTTGCTCTCTAGTGTGTGTTCGGTTCATGGATGGGCAAATTCCATCGGTGTCCATGGTTGTCTTTGGCCAATGTGGAAAACTGGAGTTTGATGGAAATTGTAGGACAGAAATTGCAGATCTCGTAGATGCTCACCTGACATTCAACTGAACATCTATTGAATAAAACTGAACTCTGAGCTGAATGTAAGTGAATGTCTATTGAATGTAACACTACACCTTACCCTTGAATCAACTCTCAATTTTAGCACCAACCTAAACTTTACCCTGGAATAAATCTTAAATCCTAAACCGAACCCTAGATCTAAACCTTACCCTTGAATAAACCCTACATCCTAAGTCCTAAACTTTACCCTTGAATCAACTGTAAATCTTAAACTTAACCCTACACCTAAACTTACACTTGAATAAACCCTAAGTCCTAAACCTAACCTTACACCTAAACCTTACCCTTAAATAAACCCTAAATCCTAAACCTAAGCTTACACCTAAACATTACCCTTGAATAAATCCCAAACCTAACCCTACACCTAAACTTACCCTTGAATAAACCCCAAATCCTAAACCTGACCCTACACCTTAACCTTATCCTTGAAAAAAAAACTAAATCTTAAACCTAACCCTACACCAAAACTTACCCCTGAATCAACCCTAAATCCTAAACCTAAGCTTACACCTAAACCTTTCCCTTGAATCAACCCTAAACCTAATCTTACACCTAAACCTTACCCTTGAATAAACCCTAAGTCCTAACCCCACACCTAAACCTTACCCTTGAATCAATCCTAAATCCTAAACCTAATCTTACACCTAAACCTTACCCTTGAATCAACCCTAAATCCTAAACCTAATCTTACACCTAAACCTTACCCTTGAATCAACCCTAAATTCTAAACCTAACCCTACACCTAAACTTACACTTGAATAAACCCTTGATCCTCACCCTACACCTAAACCATACCCTTGAATCAATCCTAAATCCTAAACCTAACCTAAACTTACCCAGTCCGTATCCTATTGGCTGTTGGTTACACGTATCATTGTGAAAGCTGACTACTACGGAAAACAGCATTTCTTGCTCCTGGGCTCCCCCTAGAGTCTGTTATAAGCGTAACTCGTGCTTTAAGCCAGTCCTAATGGACACGCTTTACTCTTGCATTTCTGGACAAGCTGAGAAATACAGAACCGTCACGGAAAGTGAAAGAAGCATGTGAGCAGCAGTATATGGAATCGTATTGTCTTTGCTCCTGGGCTCCCCCTACAGGTTAGGGAGTATAGTTCACTTTTGTCCCTAGCTGTACACATGCATTTCTGGGCAAGCTGAGAGCTGCAGACGCTTGATCTGAAGGTAGAGCAGCATGTGAGCTGAGGCGGTAGAGTAACACTTCAGGATTTTACACTAATATGACTCTATGGGTTACGCAGCGTTACACAGCAGCAGTTCTGGAGAGAGGTTCTCCTCCTGCAGCTCCATCTCCACCAAACCTCCATAGTGCAGTAGTAGCAGCAGCGCTCCGTCCGGCCCGGAGTGAGAATGACGGAGACGCCGTTCTCCCTGTTAGAGAGTCAGTGGAGCTTCAGCATGATGATCCTGAAGCTGCTGATTATTTTAAGGTCCCGATGCTACATAACACTGCTTTAGTGTTAGTAATGAAGATTAGTAAATGATGTAAAGGGTGACGGGACTAGGTGTAGAATGTGGGTGGTTGTTGATGTTCTCAGTTTGGTGTATTTTCATAAAGTGACTCTTTATTTTTTACATAGACACTCTCATGGATGCCACTTTATGTGTACACAGACTCCAAATTACATTACCGATAGCTGACAGTACCAGGCAGCTGTTTCTCCACTTAAATCTGAAAGCAGAGGCCGTACAGCGGGGAACAAATTGGGCCCAGATTCACGGATTCATCCTCCTGACCCGTGCCGCTGATGTAATGGATATATTATAAATACATCGTCCGTACATCTGGATGTTTTGCCGCGGATTGTGCTTATTTATGTTCGGGCCCAGGACTTTGGTTTAAGCTCAACACCCGGGATACCAGTGTTTGTAGTACAGTCTGATTTGGAATGGCTTGTGTGCTGAGCTGTCAGTCAGCCAACTCCACCCCACCCGACCACCCCACCACCCCCTGCCTCACTGGCCATTAAAAAACCATCGTCTCCGCGCTCTTCTGGGACCAATCCGAGTAAATATATCCATTTCAGTCGAGCGTGTTTTCTTGGGCTCCTCTGCCGAGACCCATCCCGAGGTTGGGTTCCCGTCCCTCGTTCGGCCCGCACCCCACCCCTCTCCTCCCTCTTTCCTCGCGCCTTCACGAAGAGATGGAGGAAGAGGAACAACAAGAAAACAATTGTTGAAGATCTCTCAGCCCGCACCTTTCCGGCTGGGTGACCGTGGAAGTGTCATGTGCGGAATATCTGTGCTGGAAAAGCTCTTCAGTGTGGGAAAACACAGGGTGTGTGTGTGTGTGTGTGTGTGTGTGTGGGAGGCAACAGTCGGGCCGGGCAAACAAACAAGACCAGTCCAGCCAGAAGGAAAGGAGATGAGTCTGATGGAGGAGTCAAACAGAGCGAGGAAGGTTGACGTGTTTGACTGTGGAGCGCTGAACCCGAAGCTCGGCTCAGCTCCGGTTTTGTTTTAACAGCTGCGCTTCTCTTCCTCTTTTCCATCGCAGGCCTGTGAGTCATGATGCAAGAGGCGGGGCCAGAGGCGGCGAGCAACGGGACGACCACTCAGAACGGAGTCGCGGCCAGCGCGGAGGGCGGGACCAGACAAGCGCGGCCGAAAAGCGCCACGCCTTCCACCGACATCACGGCCGCTGACCTTGTGACCTTCCAGCAGCAACAGGTAAACACTGTTTCAGCTCCTTCGCTTTCGGACTCGATGAGCTTCACTGTGGGCAGCATTTGCATTGCTGGGCTCCCCCTACAGTTGAGGAGTGTAATTTGAGCGCTAGCTGTACACGTGCATTTCTGGACAAGCTGAGAGCTGCAGCATGTGGGCTGAGGCGGTAGAGCAATGCTAAAGGATTTGACACTAATATGACTATGGGTTACGCAGCGTCCCACAGCCTGACATTCATTAGAAGGGGCGTCCAAATGTTTGTGGACACCTCTTGTAATGAATGCCAGTCCTTTTGCTGACACAAATGTGCAAATGCACACACACACAGCTTGGGTAGTCCTTGTAGAGAAGGACTGCCAATAGAATAGGACTTGCGGAAAACATGAACCTATGCCTAATGCCAGGTGTGGGCTGGGGGATGGGTATAAAGCCCCCCAGCATTGAGCTGTGGAGCAGTGGAAGAATGATGAAGCAGTGTTCTCTGGAATGATGGATGATTTTTATTTATTTATTTTTATTATTATTATTATTATTATTATGATTAATTACCCCAGCACTTTTGGTGATGTGTCACCTCCCTTGAATCTGTGTGTTGGTCATTTTGGTCAGTTCAGCATTTATTATTTCTATCAAGCATTTCAAGTGATTTCTAAACTCCAGAACTCCTTTTCAGCCCAAACTGGAATTCTTTCTGCTGAATTTATTAGGAAACAAGCTTATGAGTGAGTGTGCACCCCCCCCCCCCCCAACCCTCCACCCCGCCCCCACTCTCTCTGTCTGTCTCTCTCTCGTTCTCTTTCTCTCACCTGTCCTTTATTAACGCTTGTCATCAGCATACCTCTCTCCCTCCTGTAAGTGCTCATTAATATTTAATTGTGCTTCCCTCGTACATAAACACATTATTATGATTATTTATGTATATTGAAGGCACGTTGAATTTTTAAAACACTCTAAAGTGCTCTTTTGGTGATTGTGTGTTTGGTTTGCCGATGTGTTTATCCTAGCATGCATGCATCCGCATTCCAGTAAAATATTTATCGCGATCGAGTCGTCAGCAGCGAAGGAAGAGCAGGAGAAACGCAGGTGCGACAGAGTTCCCGGACAGTAGCGGGCGAGCTATTCGCCCAGCGCGTTGTAAATACGACAGGCGGGAGGGGACGCCGGGGCGTCTGGCTAATCAGGCGTGGTGAGCTGCTTATGGGGGACATTTTCATTACACTTCCCTCATAACTGTTGACCAGTTTGGGAGGGCAGGGGTGGGGTAAGCGGGGGGTGGGGGGGTTCTGTGGCCAGATTATAACAGACCTAATATTGATTATTAATGTAAAAACAAATTCTCAACATTTCTAATTATTTGGTTCTTAAAAACAATGTGTTTAGAACCCCTGGTCTTTATGGAACTTCAGTTGGTGAAATCAGTGCAATGGTTCAGTGTAATCTCTATCTCTATAGGTTCCATAAAGAACCATGTTTGTAATAGAGATGCGTGAGTGTGAAGAACCGTTATATTCATTACACCAAGTCAAGGTTCTTTAAACCTTCAAAAGGTTCTTCACAGTCACGCTAATCATGGTTTATAAGAGTAAATTGCCTTTGAACTTGTGCTTTTCAGGATGGAATTGTCTCCACACTGGATTCTTTAGCTTTTGAACCCTTTTGAATGACCTAATGTCACCATTGATTATTGATAAAATGTGGTCTGATCGTTATCATGATTATGGAGTCACTATTATTAACAAACATAATCTAACTAAACTAACTTCACACCTTCATTGAGCACATTGAGTAAATCAGACAAAGTGCAGGCTAGAAAAAGTAAGTGGACCCTTTGGAATTATCTTGATTTCGGTATTGATTACTAATAAAATATGGTCTGATTATTATCCAAATCCAAATTATAGACACACACACAGTTCACACACTGTTCATGCCTTTTATTGAGCACACTGAGTAAACATCTGCAGTGCAGGCTAGAAAAAGTAAGTGAACCCTATGGAAGTACCTGGATTTTGGCATTGATTACTAATAAAGTGTGGTGTGATCGTTATGTAAGTATTAATTATTGACAAACACAATTTAACTGGAATAATAATACACTCATGGTTGTACTGGTCACGTCTTTTATTGAGCACACTGAGTAAACATCCGCAGTGCAGGCTAGAAAAAGTAAGTAAGGCTCTTTGGGTTTGGTGGAGGTGGTGCTGCTACAGGCAGGGTCTACAGGTTAATACGTTTCGGCTTCACTTACTTTTATCTAGCACTGCACTGCAGATGTTTCCTCAAAGTGCTCAGTAAAAGACAGGCCGGTCCACAGACTGTACTGTTTGTGTGTTCTTAGGTTAGTTAGATTGTATTTGTGTCCAATTGTGACTTAGATAACCATCAGACCACACTTTATTCGTAATCAGTGCAGAGATCCAGGTGCTTTCTTAGGGTTCACTGATTTTGTGTTGTATGGGTGTGACCGTTGACCGTGTTTATTGCTGCACATTTTGATGGTCTGATCTCCACTTGGCTAAATTTACTTTTAATTTGAATACATTTCAAAAATAAGAACTTTTTCCCCTCTCCTCGCTCCTCTGCAGCCACTCTCCCACGATCCTCCTCGCAGTCTGTTTCCATAGAAAGCGAATGGGAGGCAAAACAAAAAGTGAAAATGCAGCGGTATTAGCCGCCCTGCCGCTTCCCCGTCACCACAGCTGAGCTGAGGCGAGTGGACGGGCTTTTTTAGCGTGAGCGTGAGTGTCGTGCGTAGGCGAAAGGGAATGGAGTTTGAAAAGATCAGCGAGCCGCGCGCTCTCCACAGCCCTGGGGGCTGATGGGAGTTGTTGTCAGGGGTGGTTTGGTCGTGATGGAGCGAGGCTCTGATGTAGCTGTCAGTCGGGGTAGCGGTGGCTGTCTGCGAACAGAAGGGCCGAGGCTTTGCATTAAAGACGACTCGGGACAGGCCTAGGTGACGGTTGGTGGAAAACAGAAGCATAGAGATGGTTGATGTTTTTGTAAAATTTGGTGTTTTGGTGTCATGGTCACTGTTTCTGACAGCGTTTGATGGTAAACTTTCAGAACTGCAGGAACGCTGTCCGGATACATGGAGCCTGCTCTTGTTCATAACTGAGGTTTTTCCTCATCTTAGTGCTGTTTAAAACCTTGAACAGAGAGAGTGGAATCTGTCTTGATGTTCTTGACAAAAGTATTGGGACACCTGCTTATTCGTTGTTTCTTCTGAAATCAAGGGTATTGCCTTTCTGGGAGTAACTTTCTGTACTGTCCAGGGAAGAGGACTTTCTACTAGATCACCACCCCACCTCATCCCCAACTCCCCAGCTCATCCTAAAAGTACTGGATGGAGCTCCACCAGCCATCATTCCAGTGAACACAGCTCTTCCACTGCTCCACAGCTCAATGCTGGGGGGCTTTATACCCCTCTAGCCCATGCCTGGCATTAGGCAGCATGGAGCCAATAGGTTCATGTTGTTTATCTGCACCAGAGGGTCCTATTTTATTGGCAGTACTTCTCTACAGGGATCGCTGAACGAGAAGTACTGCCAATGTGTTGTCCACAAACCTTTTGACGTATACTGTATCATCACTTTTGGGAAAAATCATATTATTATCATTATTATTATTCAAAATTTGAGCTGTTGCCACTTTTTTGTGGCGTTGCCTAAAGTTTACCAAGAATAGACCATTTTGGAGAAACCTTTATTTACTGACATCCCTGTCCAAACTTGGCTTTTAGGCATACGTTATTTTGCTGTTCAGTTGCTGAATTGCTCTACTGATCGTATTGTTGGTTTTTAATTTAGTTTTATTAAATTCTAATTTATTTATATAGCAGCTTTATTTTTATTATTATTTATTTATATAAGCAGCTTTACAGAAGTTGGGGTCCGGCCCTCATTTTAGCAAGCCAAGAAAAACTCCCTCAGATCAAGAGGAAGAAACCTTAAGAGGAACCGAGACTCAAAAGAGAAACCCATCCTCCTCCGGTCAATACTGTGTAGAACAAAAGATTAATATATCTTTAATGTGTTTATTCATGTTTGGTATGTATTTGATGTTGGCTTTTTAATATTTGCGCATAAGTAAAAAAAAAAAGTCAAATGCAAATTATGGTGGATAGTAATAATAATAATAATAATCTAATAACAAAATAAAAACATAAACATCCATAGTGCTGCTATTTTGATTAAAGCATCATTATGGAAAATTGTCATTACTTGCTCCTAGGCTCCATCTACAGTTACAGTATAATTTGCGCTTTGAGCCATACCTAAAGGACACGTTTTTCTGGATGAGCTGAGAGAGACAGAACCCTTACTGAAAGGTAGAGGAGTATGTGAACTGACGTGGTCGAGTAATATTACAGTTGTAGTTTTACACTAATATGAGTCGGGTTTTGCAGCGTTACACAGCAGTTCTTGTGAGTGCTGTCCTGCCCACTTGGCCAGAGTTACATATTACAGTTAGCAGCGTAACGACCCCGGAGTATCAACCACAGCGACCCTATTACAGGTCAGTGGAGAATCACCTAGCTTCTGAATCTGCTATTTTTTTAAGACAGGTGTTACATAGTGTTGCTTTAATGTTAATCTAATGTAATATAATCTACATTCTGTAAACGGAAGCTTCAGAAAGTGTTAGAGCTCTACTTCGTCCCGCAAAAGACGACTCCACAGCTGATTAGGACGTTAAAGTTCATGGCTGTCAGTCAACAGTCTTGCGTCTCCAGCGATTGGCTGGCAGGCCCACTCTGTTCCCTCCCGCCAAGTGTCCAGGACCCAGTCCGTGGCGCTCGGGGCGGGCTTGATGTCGGCCGTTTGAAAATCACAGCCATGCTGAATTCATTAGTGCCGTCGTCACACAAAACCGTGGATGAAATTTCAATAACTGCGGGCCACAGTTGAGTAAACAGTTGCACTGAAACTTAATTCCTGTTGACTTTGCCTTCATTCTCTGCCAGAGGCGGGTTCTGATTCACCCGGCTAAGACAACAGGGGCTACAACTTTGATGAATGTGAGGAGAGAGAGAGACAGAGGGAGAGAGAGATGTGGGTGAGCCATTGAGCAGAGGATTGTGTCACGGCTGTGCACTTTACACCAAAACACACAAAAAAAGGGAAAGAGAAGGAAAAAAAAAAAGGAAAACGAGAAGAAAGAGAATCCCCCTCACCCAAAAATAGAGATGGCTGTTTAGCATTAACTTCAGTTGTGTTATGCTGTGATCTTAAGACTCTTTTTATTGAACACCGATGAAGTCATCTGCTCCTTGTCCGTATTTAACCCCCTCCTTGTTTCCAGTCTGAGCTCTAGGGGTGTTTTCACACCCTGAAAGTCCGGACCAAGGTTCATGTTTTTTTTCTCACATCTTGTAAACATCTGATTAGTTTTGGTTTCGCATTGCAGTTAAACGAGCACACTAAAGAACTCTGCATGAAAACACATACGTCCCGTATGAGTCTCACTATACTTGATACTGATTGGTTTGTAGAGGGTAGAGGGGAAGTTGTAAATTTCCCCCCAAAACACTGCAGATATCAGAATCAGATGTTAGCATCTGGTAACTCTCTAGTACACAATATACAGCTACATATAGTTTACAGATAATACACAATATACAGGGAACATGTCCTGATATAGGAGACTATACCAGGACATTTCTATACAGTGTGCTTTACAGTGTTATTGAACTGAACAGCCGTCTGCAGCACTGTACAGATTAAATATTGTGTAAACACAGCAGTGTAAACATGTGTGAGATGAGTAATGGTGCAGTAAAGCAGTAACTGTAGGATAAGAGTGATGATAAGAGTTTATCAGTAATATCTATGGCCTATAGCTGATGATGGTGATCAGCTGTTGAGGATGGTGATGGTCTGAGGGTAAAAACTGTTCCACTAAGACTGTCAGACACATTACTACCAGCGTTACTACCAGCAGCACCGGCCTAAAGCTCAGACGTTGAGAAGAGTTCCAATTCACCAAATGAATGAGCTTGTCCTGCAACAGTTAGATCATCAATGATGGATCTGATTGTCATTATATTCTCCCGCCGCTCATTTTTACTTTTTTTTTACTTTTTTTTCCACTTTTTCTTTAATGGGTGAGGATGGCCTGCCTCAACTTTCTGTAATTGATCTGAAAGTCCAAATCATCATCAATTTACTCTGCAAACCAACCGAACCACGGGTCAGTCTCATTTTGGTCCATTGGTCCAGACTGTGGACCTGCTATTTTGGTCTGGACCAAACAAAGTATGAGTGAAAGCACATTTATTAGTTATTTTTTCTTCTCTGTGAATAGTGAATACATTTTTAGTGTGCTCTGTAAATAACCTAAGCACCATGCCACCTGTGGACCTCGAAATGCTTTATGAACAACTACACTTATGAATCATTTCTACACTTCAGAATTTTCATGTTTTGTTTATTAATTATGAAATGAAAAAAGTTTAAAAATTATATATCAAAAGGGTAATGTAGTCATATTACTCCTGGTAAGAATGATGAAAGTAATGATGATGGTTATTATATAATAATAATAATAATAATAATAATGGCAACGCTTGGAAGATTAATAGAGTCCATGTAAACTTCACTGTATTCTGTAATGGAGTGCTGGCAGTCTGAGGCAGGAAGCAGTAGCTGGAGGGTGAGCAGCTGGTCTGAGAGGGATAGCAGGAGAGCCCAACGGTCAGATTTCCGCCACTGACAGGCCTGGAAAGGTTGGCAATCACATACTCTGTATAACTGTATGGATTACAGAGAATGTGTACATTATGAAGGGTTTAAAGATTAGCATAGAGACGTAGAAATAAGGCGAATCTTTTATTGTTATCGTTTCTCAAATCCTGGCTGAAGTGGCCAGTGTGTTTTATACCAGATCTGACCATTACCTACTCAATTTCCAATCTAGTTCATGTTACTTATATCACTATTACAGTATTAGTCAAAGGCCTGTCGGACGTTTAACCTGGCTGTGAAGAAGTTCTGTTTATCCTTCCTGAAACTCCAGAACTTTCAGCCCAATCTAGAGCCGCTCGTCCTCTTCCGAGTAAACCAAACAGCTTTGAGAAAGTGGAAGAAAAAAAGGGAAAAGAAAAGAAACAACAAACCCGGAGGTTGGCACGTCATCTGTTCTTGTTAGGGAGCATAACTATGAAAGACAGTGCTCATTAATAAAGACGGAGGATAAAATAATTGTAATCTGTTTGATCATCTCGACCCTGACGGGGGAATTTGTCTTGCCGCACTCGTCAGATTGGGGGGAAGTAGACCATAAGCTTCATTTAAACATCTCCATTAGACAGTCAAATCCCCAGCGCCGCTAGCTCATATAAAAAGATACGTGGCCCTCAATAGGAGTGTTCTAGATAGAGTGAGTGGCTTTGCATTGTCTTATATTTTCACTTCAAATAGCTGCTTCTTTTTTTTTTTAGATCGTTTACATCAAAAGATTTTCACTCCTTTGTCTTTTTTTTCTGTTTCATGAAGCCAAAAAAAAAAGATTCTTATTCCTAGCAGTGTGAGGCTCGAGACTCGAGAGAAGGGCGCATCAATTATTTTCTACAAGTTCAGGTCGCTGACTCTTTCTTCTCGGCTTTATTGCTTCTTTCACGTTTTTTGATCTGCGTTTTTGCTTTCGCGTCTCCTCCGCATTGCCTCTTTCTTGTTCTGCAGATGTGTAAAAGTGTAAGTGACTGGAATTTCCCTGTTCACGATACACACATCCTCGCCCAGCCACGGAAGCGCCTCGCTGGAGATACCAGAACCCGCCGTCTTGCGCAAGCTTCTTCAAAATAGCCGGCCGACGGGCCTGCAACCCGAAGTCTTCAGATCGCTATCGGCAGAGGCAATTTTGGTGTGATTTCGCAAGGCGCAAAATTTCGGTGCAGACGCGGCGACCGCTATCGTAGGCTCTTCGTAGACGGCTTGCCGTCTGCGCGCGTGCTCAGGCCGGGACCGAACTTGTGGTTTCTAGCGTCTTCTTTGAGGATGATCAGAGAGATAAAAATATGAAACAAAGTAAAGAGGCCTGATCTTATGCAACAGCGGGTCTTTTTGTGGTGTTTTTCAGTTTCCTCTTCATTATTTTGATGCTTCTGCAACAGGAAGCTTCTGTGTGTACACATGCAGATGAGCCTCAGCTTCAAGAAGGAAGTCGCTTTTGAAGGCTGATCCAGGGTCGTTCTACTGTGCCAGGGTAAATCACAGAGCAAGGTTTTACAGTGAGCTGGGCTTAGGACAAACATGAAGAGCTGTGATACTCATGTGTGCTCTCTGACTCCTAAATTTGCCTAGATTGGCCTAAATTAGTCTCTGGTGCCAACAGGTCCATGCTTACTCTGCCCCAGAGAGTCCTATTCCATTGGCAACACTTCTCTACCGTGTCTAGACAAGCTGGGGCAGTGGTGGATAGCCCAGGTCAGAGCTCCGGGCTATTGATGACTGGGTTGTGGGTTCGATACCCGGGCTCGGCAAGCTGCCACTGTTGGGCCCTTGACCCTCTCTCTGCTCCCCGGGCGCTGGAGTTGGCTGCCCACCTCAGCGGTTAGAGCTAGGGCTATTGATGACTGGGTTGTGGGTTCGATACCCGGGCTCGGCAAGCTGCCACTGTTGGGCCCTTGACCCTCTCTCTGCTCCCCGAGCACTGGAATTGGCTTCCCACCGCTCTGGGTGTTCAGTACCACAGGTGGGTCAAATGCGGGGGACTGTACATGTCGCTGTACATAGTACAGTGACAAATACGTGTAGCTTTACCTTTACCTGTGTGTGCATTTGCACATCTGCGTCAGGATTGAATGAAGGGGTGTCCACAAACATTTGGCTGTTGATGAAATTGCTTCAAAATAAAGGTTAGCCTGAGTGTACGGGTCTAGGAAAGCCAAAAGAATCCAAGAGAATCGTCCGTAGTAAAGTAGCTTAGATAACAAATCGAGCTTCTTCCATGACAGTACTTCTCATTTTCAGGGCCTTTGTTTTACCAGTGCTCGACAAACCCGTCTTTATTGGTTGAAAAGACGAGACCTTGTTCATGAACGTTCTGCTTATCTTCATCGCATCCCTTCTGGAGCCTGGTTTGATGATTAATGGCCAATTCTGCTGGTGCATTTTTAATCGCTTGCATGTTGGAGCAAACTGTCGTTGACTTGTACTTACGGACCGACTGCCAGTAATCCCCCTCAGCCCGTGCAGCTGTTGAATATTTAATAGCAGCGTCCTGTCTCGCTGCGGCCTTCTTTTAATGAAGTTTGAGAGGCTGCTGAAAATATCCACCCCGTCCAGTCCTGTGTTCTCCAGCGTATTCCAGCAATATCAAAAAAGTGGGAAAACAAGGGATGAATAATTGCTTTTCTTTTATGGAAGGGCAAACCCATCTGAGTTTGCTTTGTCAGGCTCCAGCTTTGGAGCTTTGTTACAAATCGTGAGATAAGGCAAAGCAATTATGAGTTGTTTTTTTTCTGTCTCCTTTCTTTCCTCTCCTTGAATGGGTGGAGTTGTTGGTGGCTTCGCGTGTAGAGAGAGGACGTGGCTTTTTAGCCCCCTCACACGTTAGAGTTAGAAAGAGGCCGGGAGGAAGGGGATGGCACATATTGAAAGACTTGCATTATGCAGACGTCCCTCGTGGAGAGAGTGCTCTGAGTGAGTACACTCATAAAAATAAAGGTACGGTGCTTTAAAGGGTTCCTTGAGCCCTTGGTTTCATGATGATCTGTTTTTGAGATGTTTCGAGAGTGCGCAGAACTGCTAGATTATATTAAATGAAGGATCTTCACTCATCACTTTTGCTTCACTCATTTTTATTTATTTATTTATTTATTTATGGGAACCAAATATGGTTCTAGTATGACATTGCTGAAAGAATGAGGCACCTTTGTTATCTTAAAGAAGGAGGTGGCATTAAGCAAGTCTGTCTGCTCCAGAGAGTCCTATTCTATTGACAGTACTTCTTATTAGGGACTAGACAAGCTGTGTAACTGTGCAACTTACAATGTGCAATCCCCCCCTCCCCCCACACATGCAATGCAATTAAGTCAATTTGCAATTTGCAGTTATCTGTAAATAATATTTTTATTGCTTTATTTTTACTTCTATTATTTATATTGTGTATATATTGGTCATTTATCTACGCTTTTGACTGAGTGTCTGAGTGTCTTGCTATCCCTTTTCTGCTGTGACAGGTAGTGGTGTTATCTGTTGTCTGTTGTGCCATACCAGAACCAGAAGGTTACCCCAGCAAGGCCCCTAACGCCCAATTGCCACCCCCACCACCCCAGTTATGCTTGTGTGTTCTCACCGCCACAAATGTGTTAAACACAGGGGCTGAATGAGTAGTAAGGATGATCTTCATCTTACGATGGAAAGACCTGGAACCTGGAACCATTATACCAGGGGACCCAAACTTAGATTAGCCGGATTCCTCTAGTCCTGTGGTCTACAGGATATTTACTGCATAATTGTAGAAATTTGTCATGTATATCTTCTTAGATTCACCTTTACAGCCACATGTTTTATATCTCACTATCACGAGACCCCTTGTGTCCTAGAGCACTGTGTCGAGATTCTCGGACCCTAAACCTGAACAATTAAAGTCAGATACTAGAGTTTCTTCATATTTCCTGTGAAAACATCCCTTCACTCATGTGGACGAAATGTCCTGGTGCTGGAAACGGGTTCTCCAGAGTCTCAGCTTCACTAGAGCAGTGGACTGTCTGAATAATATAGCACAGAAACAGCGAGAGGCAGAAGAGGAGTTGGCCATTGGTCAGTTTCACACGGAATCTAGACAGACATGCAAATCCACTAATTACAGATGGGAGGCAGATGAGGGCCATTTAATTGCTCACCTGCAATTAAATAAGAAAAAATGTATCATAATGTTTTTATGATATACAATATTTATTGCAATATTTCTTCACATAGACAAAACACTCTCCCATAATGTGAGTACCATGATTTTTACTCAAAATATTCTTCACTCTATTGAATTAAATAAGACTGATTACTCTCTATGTAATGAAACGTGCAGATAATCAGTGCTCTGATGATATCCACAATAAAAGCATGTTGTGTTCCATAATAACACAGTTTATCACAATATGAAATATTGTCATATTACCCAGCTCTACCCGAGAGGGTGAAATAAGAGAAGTAGGCCTGACTGGGCCGAGCAGCACTGCCAGGGGAGTACTGAGCTCAGTGGGGGTGTTCGCTTCATTATTTTACCAAGAAAGGCTCTCTGAATCTTTTCTGCTGTGACACTGAGAATTTCCTCACTGTGGGACTAATAAAGGACTATCTTATCTTAACTTAAAGTAGCTGAATGCATTCATTAGAAGAGGCGTCCACAAACTTTTGGACATGCGTAGTACAGCAGAAACGGAGCGCCTTTATTTGACGGTGCATATAGAGGAAGAAGGAGGGTGATGAGCAGGGGTACGGAGATAAGAGGGAAAGAGAGATGGTGGACTCAGACGACGGCGTTCACGGATTACGCGCCGTTAGAAGACGGACGAGGAAAAGCTGGATTAAAAACTCACGGAACAGAAAATCACGGAAGTGGCAAAAGCCAAAAGCAGTCCTTTCTGGTGTTCTCGCTTGCTCCCTCCTTCCCCTCTCAGGTGTCTGCTTGTAAACTCTTACAGGTAATATCGTGAGACAGGGGCGAAATGACAGGCCTCCAACTTCCCAACTTATTGCGAATCTGGAGGACAGGGATAAGGATCGGTGTTATGACACCGCATATTGCCCCAAATTGCTTTATTGGTAAAATGATAGTGCTTCCTCCAATTTCAATAATTTTCTGGAATCCCTCGTCGAACGGTTTAATTATGTTATCACCCAACTCGCAACATCTGTCTTTATACTGGAACAGATGACAGTTTTATTACGGGGTGAATTTCTTTGCTGGCTCTGCCAATTGATGGGCAATCTGATTCATAATCGTACCGATGCCGATGGAAATTGAACATTAATGGTGCTTGTATGTAGAAAAGGCGAGAAATAATTATTCCGCCAAGAATGAGAACACGCGGCGTGTCACCAAACACTCGATCACCACGCACTCCGCGGAGAGCCGCACTTTAGCAATTGGGGCATATTGCCTTCTGCCATTGTGGCTAATTGTGGCAAGCAATATCTCCGCCTCTAAAGCGATATCTCGCTCCGGGCGTCTTGTTTTAGCCCCTGAAATTGCGGCAGAGCTCTTCCTACCTGGCAACTACTGCTGAACGATGTGTTGCTAGTTCATTGTTTCTGCAGTCCTGACCTGCAGTGAGCAAATGAACCATCTAACCAATCATGAAGTTTAGTTTAGCTTAGCTTTAGGGTTTTAGTACTCGGCTGCATCCGCCTGCGTCGAAGCACCTGAAAGAGGGAATCTTGCAGAGGTTGGGACTAAAGCCGACTGGATCAGCAGTGCAGAGAAATGTATTATTGTATGTAATATTAATGTCATTTTATATTTATTAGTTGAGTCCGGGTGCCTTATAAACACAGACACGTCAGCTGTAAACATGTCCCAATAGAATTGCAGTATTTCTATGCATTTTTTAATTGCAGTGTCATTACATAGAACATTTTTGCAACATACTTGTCAACATACAGCCGTGGCCTAATGGTTGGAGAAGCCAGGGAACATACATGTACGGAGCTGACGCTCTTATCCAGATTACAGAGGTGATCCAGTGTAGTGTTGGGAGTCTTGCCCAAGGACTCTGATCGGTGTAGTGCAGCTATAAGAGGGACCCAGACCAGGACTCCCACATGGTGTGGTAGCTCACTGGCAGGTAGTGGTGTTATCTGTTGTCTGTTGTGCCATACCAGAGCCAGAATGTTGCCCCAGCAAGGCCCGTAACTCCCAATTGCCACCCCCCCAATCCCAGTTGTGCTTGTGTGGACCCATTATACCAGGGGACCCAAACTCAGATTAGCCGGATTCCTCTAGTCCTGTGGTCTACAAGGCTGTTTACTGCATAAATGTAGAAAATTGTCATGTATATCTTCTTAGATTCACCTTTACAGCCACATGTTTTATATCAGTATGTTCAGAACAGTCTCAGCTATGTCTATTATGAGACCCCTTGTGACCCAGAGCACTGTGACGAGATTCTCGGACCCTAAACCTGAACAATTAAAGTCCAAATTTAGAGTTTCTTCATATTTCCTGTGAAAACATCCCTTCACTCATGTGGACGAAATGTCCTGGTGCTGGAAACGGGTTCTCCAGAGTCTCAGCTTCACTAGAGCAGTGGACTGTCTGAATACAATAGTATAGAAACAGCGAGAGGCAGAAGACGAGTTGGCCATTGGTCAGTTTCACGCCGAACCTAGACAGACACGCAGATCCACTAATTACAGATGGGAGGCAGATGAGGGCCACGCAAATCCACCACAACGAGAGCAGAGGCGAGTATGTCCACTCGTCCTCATAGCCTCATAACTCCGGACGTGAGGCACATACGATCTGGTAATGGCAACCAGAGCAATATGATATGAAGCTCACTTGCAGTTAAATAAGAAAAAATATATCACATTTTTTATGATATACGATATTTATTGCAATATTTCTTCACGTAGACAAAATACACCAGCAGCGTAAAATAAAAAAAAACTACTATCCAAATACTCTCCCATACTGAGTACCATGATTTTTACTCAAAATATTCTTCACTCTATTGAATTAAATAAGACTGATTACACTCTTTGTAATGAAACATGCAGATAATCAGTGCTCTGACGATGTCCACAATAAAAGCAAATTGTGTGCATGCTTAAATAACACAATTTATCACAATATGAAATATTGTCATATTACCCAGCTCTACCTGAGAGAAGCAGGCCTGACTGGGCCGAGCAGCACTGCTAGGGGAGTACTGAGCTCAGTGGGGGTGTTCGCTTCATTATTTTACCATGGTGTTTTATTGTGTTTCGTGATGGAAAGATGGCTCTATTAGGTAAAATGGCAGAGATCTCCCAGACCTGGTGGGTTGTGGGACAGACGCTAGCTCTGCCGTTTGGTCCTGTCCAAAAAAAACATATAGGATCACCTGCTTTGGGGCATTTTTACACTAGTGGACTCGAGCTCTGGTTTTGGGTTTTTTTTTTCCTCTAGTGAACTCTGGTGCGGTCAGCTGCAGGTGCGTTAGCTATCCGCTCCCATCACCAAGTGTTGTGTGTGGGGTTGCACGATTGGTTCACTTTGTCACATGACTGCTTCGACTTATCAGCCCCACAGCTGCAAGAACAGCTCCTGGTTTGCAGATGTTCCTGCACTTCCGAAAATGCTGTTCTTCAGGGTTTGTATCCAAGGAAAATAGGGAAAAGCGCTAAGCAGATGAACCCAGGTCAGGCCAGTCTGCAAAAACGCTCACAGGGAAGAATCAAGAAATCAAGCAGTCCATCCGCGGTTCGAATGGAGTTTTCTGTGTGAAAGCAAACCACTCATAATGAGCCCAGAATCAGCCCTGGGTGCGGACTACGTTTGTATTCGGGGCGACTGTGAAAACAGCCTAGGAGAACCCCAGAAACGGTTCCTCGCTCAGTAGAACGCCTCCAATTCTTCAGTCTGTGTTGTGCTGTTAATGGGAGGTTTGCAGCCCGCCTGGTGGAGGAAGCTCCATCAATGAGTTCAGCAGCTATAAACAGCAGAGTACTGTGATGTTTTACAGGTTGCCTTTATGAACGTAGGGGAGGCCGAGGGAGTTTACTGCTGCGAGGGTTAACATCCTGTTTACAGTAATTCATGTACAGAGGGGAGAGGGGCCAAGCTGTTTGACAGCGAGGTAAAGAGAGAAGCCGCTCTGTGTCTGGAACGTCCAGCAAGACTGGACCGCGCTCTTCGCCGCAGTACTAAAGGCTGCGGTGCTACACTGCTAATGGATTTCGGGTCAAACGGTCAGCCGAGCAGTGGGGCGAGAGTGAGAGAGAGGGAGATAGAGTGTGTAGTGTGTGTTAATGTAAGTGAGGCCGGGCAAGAGTGTGTGTGTGTGTGTGTGTGTGTGATAGAGAGAGAGTGAGTGTTTTTTGCATAGATCTGTTGGATGTCCCATTGTTCTACTTCCCATATTTACATAGATGATGTAAGCTCCTCCTGCCCCATTGTTTCCTCATTGTATGTGTGTGTGTGTGTGTGTGTACGTGTGTACGTGTGTATGTGTGCCTGAGTGACCTCCAATGTAAATGATGCCCGCTATGCTGGTACCATTAGCAGCGTGAAGCACCTCTCATTGTCTCCGCAGGCCGGATGGGCTTTGATGCCGCTGGCTCTGCCACAACCGTGAAGAGGGGAACTCTAAACTTGGAGCAGGTGTTCCCGGCAGCTGGGGGGGGGGGAGTGGGGGTTTTGGGGGGGTCCGAGACAGCACTGGCAAACGTGTCTGTGTTGTTTTAGTATTAGATGGCTTATTTGGAGTACCTCAAAGCCACCAGAGAGGATTGCAGCTTAAGGCTCGGCCTGATTTCTCACATGCAGGAATAACCCCTGTTCTTCTGGGGCGCCCGGTTTTCCTCTTAGTCATACGTACGGAAGGAGCACAGCTGTTACAGTGTCGGAGAAAATCAGAATTTTCTGGATTTCTACATAAATGATTCCAAAAATATGATCATGAAATAATTTGTCAAGTGTTTATTTATTTATTTATTTATTTATTTATAAGTGGTTGTTAGAAATGCAACACCACATCAGTTTTATAATAAACCTTTAAGATGATTTTCATGGCCGAGTAAGTGATATAACCTGGCAATTGAAGTAATTTAAGTTTCTGTTCATGTACGGGTTTGACCCGACTGCCAACAAGCAAACAATCTGTGAGAATTAGAGTAAAAAGCTGCTGATCTGGGCAGTAAGTGTTTATTTCCTCAGTTAAACACTAATATTAGAAGAAATACATTAAAAATGTGGTTTTACATTACTGTGTTCATCATTAGAACATCTCCAAAGTTCTCCTCTCTCATGGAGTCTAGTGTTATTTAGAGTTCTCCTCAGATCAACACCTGGTTTGGTGGTAAATCAGGGCTTAATGATGGTAAATCAGGTGAACTGCTGCTGCTGCTGCTGATGCTGCTGATGGAGTTGAACACATCCTCCACGCTGTGCTGGCTGGACTGGGTGGCGTCCAGGAGAAACCTGGAGGAACCGAGCTCTGTTCTTCAGACTAGCTCACCGACAAGCTCTCACTACTTTCTTTCTTCAGAATGAGAAGCTCTTGTTTCTCCTTTTTACTGGATGCATGTTCAGCTGGAAGACACCCGATCATGGACACTGCTTCTCCAGGACTAGAATTGATGATCCCTGGGACCAAGCAATGGGCCAAATGTCCCTTATATGTTAAGACCAACAGTGTTATTGCCACGAGTTGTTAAAGCAACATTATGTAACATTTTTACCATAAAATAGCATCTTCTGAATCATGTTGATGCTCCGCTGACTGTTTCAGTGTCCGTTCTGTATCTCTGTTGTGTGTAGATTCTATCTTTTAGTGGAGGCTCAAATCAAGAACTTCCCGACTGCAGAGTGAGCCCAACAGCTGGAAATACCAATTCTCGCATACTGCTGCTTTAATGCAGCAGGTCTGCTTTACAGATGTGTAATAAGGATGGTAGGGCCGCTATCGTTGCTACCCCAGGCTCAGAAACTGCACTATGTAAGACCTGCGGAAGTGTAATGAGAGCTGCGTAACTTCTGATCCTGTAGTATTACTCTACCGCCTCAGTCCACATGCTTCTCTACCTTGCAGTTGCTGCTACTGTAGCTCTCAGCTTGTCTTTATGTATTATTATGATTTAGTTGACGTTGGGTCATTCATTCATCAGGGTTTTTCACCCCCCCCCCCCCTTATATAACTGCATATGTGTTAAAATAGGAATTTTACATAGAAGTGTTTTGATGTTTATTGGCTTATATTTGCTTTTTTATTCTTCATATTTCCAGTTAAACAGTTTGTGTGAGCTGACTGTATGAGCAGGAATCAGCCCAGATCAGGACGCTGAGTCCTGTAGTATCTGTAAGATCTCGCTGGACTGGAGTGTGTTTGCATGGAGCTCAGCAACAATAGCATCTCTGTGGTAGCAGCCATTCCTTTAATGTATGGTCCTATTTGACCCAATTTATTAGGGATAAATTTAAAGATGCAGCGATTCTCATGGGGAAATGTTCAAGCGCGAAGCTTATGCATTTTTAATGAGCGCTTTCACTTTTAAAAAACTTCACAGAATTAATATGTATCAAGAAAAGTATTTTTTCTTTTTTTTTTTTCTTTTTTTTTTTTTCCATGGGATCGAAAACTTCTGGGTAATTAATATTCATGGACTGTGCTTGTTAACACCCCCAATGCAAATGCAATGGAGATCCAATTAACATAGAATGGGCCCTGAGGAATTGGGACGATAAGGGTTAAACGAGCTATTGAAATTGAAACTGGGGCTTTTTGGGCATTTTTAAAGCACTTATTTGTTTCAATAAAGCGTTAATCCTCCCCGCCTCGCGAGCGCCTCCGATTAAGGCATCTTCTGAAAGCTCCAGAGACACGGACTGACGGTAGAGATGCTCAGATAGAGCGCGAGTGAGGAGCGGGGGGGTGGGGGGATTAGTGTATGTGTGTATGTATGGACTGGTCAGACGTGCAGATTCAGTACAGGGTGGAGCAGATGGACCAGCACGGGCGCGAGGCACCTTCAGCTAATGCGAAAGTCCTGTAGCGGAGCTCGCTTGTATGTCTTATTCATGGCGCCTGCATGCAGGGCAGGTGAATCCATCAGTGTGAGTTCAGAGGGCGGGGCTTCAGTGCCGAAGCCACACAGCCAATGGCAGAGCAGCATTACCGGGTGGCAGGCCGCCCTCTCGGGGGAGGTGGATAAATGCTTGGTAGGTCATGTTAGTTAACAGTTGCGAAAAACAGCTACACACCAAAACACATGTTCAGTGTTTGTTGGCTATAAATTAGGGTTTGGGTTTGGGATGTTCTCTTCTCTTTTCGTGCAGCACAACCTCAAACCACCCTCACCACACCCATCCCTCACAAACACAGGCCATACACACATAAACACACACACACACACACACACACATACACATATGGCTGAGACTGAGACGTCTGCAGTTTTGTGAAGCTTTGTGCATCTGTAGCTTCAGCGTGTGTCTAGTTGCTCAAATACGTCAAATAAAATCAGTCAAAAGTTTGGGTACCCCATACTCTTGGGCTTTTTAAACAATAATTTAACAATAATTACTAATATTAAATAAATAAATAACTGTTTGGGTGGCTCAGTGGTGCAGCATGGCTCCGAAGGCCTGAGGTTGCTCCATGTCCAAGGCCCATGTGGGTTTGCCCAGGGTGCTCTGGTTTTCCTGCCACCTCCCAGAAACACACAGCAGGTGTCTTGGCTATGCTAAATTGCCTAGAGGGGTGTGAGCGAATGGGGGAGTGTGTTTGTGGCACCCTATAACAAGACTGGCACCCTGTCCAGACAGCATTCCTTGTTGCTTTGCACCCAGTTATGCCGGGTATGCTCTGGCCTCACCACGACCCTGACCGGGAAGAGGCAGATAAGAAGATCTATGGATGACGAGTTCTTCTGTTTCAGGCATAAAGTCCACAATCGCTGTATTGAGTGGAAGTAATGACACCCTTGACGAAGTTTTACTTGAGTAACAGTAGAGGTCCTCTATTTCTAGCACAAACGTCGCTGTAAATATACCTACCTATCCGGCGTGACAGGGCTGAGATGTAGTTAGTGCTGATTATAGTTATTGTTATATTTCCAGTAAGCTCTGTCGTTCGGCTGCACACATGGCTCAGCGCTGAGAGCACTGGGTTATAGTTTAGAGGGTTGTGGGTTCACGAAGCTGCTACATTTGGGCCCTTAAGCAAGGTCCTTAACCCTCTCTGCACCAGGGGTGCTGTAGCATGATTGACCCTGCTGTCTGACCCCAGCTTTCCAGGCTGCATTCCAGTGTATTGCGGAAAGTAGAAATAGCAATAAAGGCACATTTATTATTATTATTATTATTATTATTATATTTTTAATAAATAAAGAGTATAACATTAAACAGAATAGCTGTGATTGTAAAATCATTAGTTCAGGGTAGAGCTAATATGACTGTATTTTATCGAAATCGCATATCATAGATATTGTCCGTGCGTAAAGAACCCTGACCGACTGCGTAGTTCATTACAGAGGGGTGTGATTGGTGCTGTTTAATTGAATAAAGAGCAGCAGATGTTGAGTATAAATCACTGAACTCAGTACAGTATCACAGTAAATGTAGTGTATCATGAAACTGCCTCTTAATATTGTGCTGTAATATTTTTACCATATCACCCACTCTTATTTTAGGGTGGGGTTTAGTGAAGGTGGTGGTGTAATTGGTACGCTACAGTACGAAAGTTCATGATTGACTCTTCTTCAGTTGTTGGTGTGAAGGGTAATCGCACTGCCTTCCCTTTGGTAGACTAGGGTTCAATTCCACGTCATGGCAGACACGCCACTCTACACCAGTAAGAGTGCTTGGGCAAGACTCCTAACTATATATTCTCCTACCAGAGTCTGGATAAGATCATAAGGTCGTCTGCCAAATGCTGTACATGGATTATTGTTGAGTCTTCATGGATTTCCAATGGTGCAGAACAGCCTGATATGATGCTACATTTCACATCTTCAAAATGAATCCTTATTGAATCAGATTTGAAGGATAATATTATGACAATATGACAAGCTCCTTTTACACTATTAATGATGCTTGATGTATATTTTAGGCACACTTTATGAGCAAAATGTGAGCTAAATGGACTCTTAGCACACATTAATACATGTAGTTTTCAGTCTTGTGTTAAAAAAACTCAACTGTGTAGAATATCTAATTATTATAGAATATGTAATTGCACTAATTAAAAAAAATACCTTTAATGTCATTATTTATTATGAAATGCTGAGGATAAATCAACAGTATATTAATTATTAGGATCTGAGATTGTGATATTGATTGAATCTACCTTTTAAATTAAATGAATAATGATAAAATGTATAAAAATTAATAATAAAATTGTGTATTTAGACAGGCCGTGTGGAATCTAGTTTGAGGATCTGTTAATGGTTTAAACAGTGTAACGATAACTGTCAAATTAATGAGTCAAGTTAAGAAAAATTAGAAAATCGATATAAATCAATATAACCTAATATATTTATACATGTTATTTATTTTCAGTCTAACAGTATCATACCCCCCCCCCCCCACACACACACACAAATAAACCCCTTGCATGATCACTCCATCTCATCTGACAGTCCTGCGGTCCGCTCGTCAAACTTCTCCCATTGACAGTGTGTGTTTTCCGTCGTTAGTAATGACCCGCCGGGCTCGGTGGATGTGACGTGGCCCCTATTCGGAAGAGGAATGGCGATAGCGACGGCTCGCGCACCATTCAGAGAATGATATTCGGCGTCTATGATGTGATGGCGGCCCATAAATATGGCTGATGGTCTCTCGCCTTTCCTATGAATGACGCCTGCCATAAATAGCAACCCCCCCCCATTCCTCCTCTCTGTTCGCCGCCGCCATAAATCCTTCCTCTCCCTCTCGCGCAGTATTCCTGCCTTCTTTGAGGGGGAAAAAATGAGAGAAGGAAAATGTGATGTATTATTTAGGTGGACAATAAAAAAACAAATGTTTTGCAGGCTGGAGAGCAATTCCCCTCCCTTCGTGGCGGGCCGGGGGTGTAGCGGCGCGCTCAGGGCTCCGCTGCCCTGTTGTTATTTGCTTGTTTACAGTCTCTGACATAATGTAATGGGAAGGGGGCCATGAGAGCACGAGCCAGCAAATGGCACAGAAAATAAGGCAGGGACTTTATGTGCTCTCTCTCTTTCTCTCTCTCTCTCACTCTTTCACTGTATCTCTCTCTATCTCACCCCCCCCCCCCCCCGCTGTTTCTCAAAAGCGAGGGAATATGTCCTGCATTTGCCTACAGAAACATGAACCCTGAAAATAAGGAACTGCTTTCTGCATTAGGAGCTCCCCGGAGGTGGGGTAGTAGCTGATGTGGGCCGGGAGAGGAGGTGAGATATCATGTCCAGGCGTGAAATGCAAAAGTGAAATCTAGCAGAAAGAAATATTTAGGACCATTTTCCACTTGATTAGAGCTGGATGGTACACGTTAGGAGCGGCCGGCGCAGGCCGGACAGAGGCTAACGCACTCTCCTTCCGGGCAAACTCTGACGGGGTGGCAGGAGGGTGGGTCTGCATACATGAGAGCAGTGTGATGGGGAATGAGACCCGAGGCGTGTTGCAGTATCTCGTGCAGTATCAGCCATAACAATGTCCCCCTTACGCCACTGCAACAGCTCTGACCATTCAAGACATGGACTCCACAAGACCTCTGAAGGGGTCCTGTAAGTTGTGAGGTGGGTGGGGCCTCCATGAGCATCAGTGAGCCTCGGGCAACCATGACTCTATCACTGGTTCAGAGGTTGTCCCTCTTGGAGCACATTTAGTAGGTACTGACCACTGCATAACAGGAACACTCCACATGATGTGCAGGATGTTTTGGAGATGTTCTGACCCAGTTGTCTAGAACGTCACAGTTTGGTTCTTGGCAGAGTGGCTCAGATTTGCATGCATGACCTTTTTTTTTTTTTTTACCTGCTTTATCACCTTCATCACCTTCAAGAACTGACCGTTTACTCACTGCCTGGTAGATCCACCCCCTGCCAGATGCCACTGTAGATGAAGGTGATCAATGTTTTTCAAGTCACCTGTCAGTGGTACTAATGTTATGGCTAATTGGTGTATAGCCAGAGAGATGTTGCCACTAAAGGTCTGATTATTGATCTGACACATTGATCTGGTATTAATTTAAAGTTTGTTGATTTTAAAAAGGTTTGAGAATACTATTATTATTATTATTATTATAAATGTTCTTTATAATAATAATAATAATATAAATGTTCTTTAAATGACATTAATATTGTTTATCGCAGTTATTTCTGGGACAATCTATTGTCCAACCAAAGGTCACTAAAGGTCAATAATCTGTTATTAATTTAACTTTTGTTGCTCTTAAAAAGGTGTATTTGCATTAGTATGCGATTGTATTATTATTATTATTATTATTATTATTATTATTATTATATCAGCAGCATAACTGTTCTTTAAATGACATTAATATTGTTTATCGCCGTTATTTGTGGGACAATCTGTCGTCCAACCAAAGGTCACTAAAGGTCATTGATCTGTTATTAATCTGTTATTAATTTAACTTTTGTTGCTCTTAAAAAGGTGTATTTGCATTATTATGCTATTGTATTATTATTATTATTATTATTATTATTATTATTATATCAGCAGCATAAATGTTCTTTAAATGACAATAATATTGTTTATCGCAGTTATTTGTGGGACAATCTATCGTCCACTAAAAAAGTAGCTGTCCTGAAGTGCCTCCCTAATGTCTTCACTTCCCGACACAGCTTAACCTGTACAGTTACTTTCAGCTTCTGGGGCGATGTCTCACCCTCACGGATCGCCGTTGTTGTCTTATCTCCACATCACACAACAGGCCGGCTGGAGTCAGCGCCGCCCAAAAGCCGCAGGAGTAAATAATCTCTTAATTGCGATGTTAATGCGATTGTTTTCCGCATGCGCCCTCCAACCTTCCAGAGCGCGGAAACCGACAGCGAGCGAGATGCAGCCGTTCCCTATGTATCAGCGCAAGTGCAACGTTGAGTGTATGATTAATTTTTCAATTTCTCTCTGCGGATATCTAATAATTGTGCCCACAGATAGCCAAGGGCCCCTATTAAACATTAAAATATATATATAAAAAATAGGAAAAAGAAAGTTGGAATCAGAAAGATGGTATTTTGGATTGAATAATGTAAAATATCTGTAGGGCACCGGCTCAAAAAAAAGAAGAAAAAAAAAAGCAAAACTACTCAAGGTTGGTTCTTCAAATCTTTCATACGACCGTTAGCAGCACGTCCCCATCTGCAGAAACAGTGCTGTGTTTATTTTTTCTTCCATCTGTAAATGCAAATTTTGTAGCCTTTTAAAATGTAGCATCCACGGCTGTAATTCTTTAATAGGACTTGTTTGAAGATGAGCAGAAATGAGCGTGGGTGGATAAAGCAGAGATGTCTGCTTTAATTGGTTTGTAATAATGTGTACGGTGGAGCTGTGGGTTTGCCTGCCCTGTGGTTGTGTCTCCTCATTAGGCCCTGTCTTTTTTACTGGGCTGTTTATTGGGTTTCATAACAGCAAGAAGGAATTCACCTCATGAATTTAGGGCGTATAGACTGTACGCATAGAATTAAGAATGAAAAAGTATTTTCTAATATCTTCTACTCACCAGTTGACTTAAATTATATAATACTAAATAACAGGCAACTGAACATTGTTTAAATCCAGCAGTGAGAGTGTCTACCTGTAGTTAACTCTATATAACATTAGAATCAACCCAAATAATCATAAAGTCAGTTTTCAGTGAGAGTGTCTAGCTGTAATTAACTCTATATAACATTAGAATAAACCCAAATAAACATAAAGCCAGTGGTCAGTGAGAGTGTCTAGCTGTAATTAACTCTATATAACATTAGAATAAACCCAAATAATCATAGTCAGTTTTCAGTGAGAGTGTCTAGCTGTAATTAACTCTATATAACATTAGAATCAACCCAAATAATCATAGTCAGTTTTCAGTGAGAGTGTCTAGCTGTAATTAACTCTATATAACATTAGAATCAACCCAAATAAACATAAAGTCAGTGGTCAGTGAGAGTGTCTACCTGTAATTAACTCTATATAACATTAGAATAAACCCAAATAAACATAAAGCCAGTGGTCAGTGAGAGTGTCTACCTGTAATTAACTCTATATAACATTAGAATAAACCCAAATAAACATAAAGTCAGTGGTCAGTGAGAGTGTCTACCTGTAATTAACTCTATATAACATTAGAATAAACCCAAATAAACATAAAGTCAGTGGTCAGTGAGAGTGTCTACCTGTAATTAACTCTATATAACATTAGAATAAACCCAAATACACATAAAGTCAGTGGTCAGTGAGAGTGTCTACCTGTAATTAACTCTATATAACATTAGAATAAACCCAAATAAACATAAAGCCAGTGGTCAGTGAGAGTGTCTACCTGTAATAAACTCTATATAACATTAGAATCAACCCAAATAATCATAGTCAGTTTTCAGTGAGAGTGTCTAGCTGTAATTAATTCTATATAACATTAGAATAAACCCAAATAAACATAAAGCCAGTGGTCAGTGAGAGTGTCTACCTGTAATAAACTCTATATAACATTAGAATCAACCCAAATAATCATAGTCAGTTTTCAGTGAGAGTGTCTAGCTGTAATTAACTCTATATAACATTAGAATAAACCCAAATAATCATAAAGTCAGTGTTTAGAATGTGCTGTTGGTCAGTAAGGTTATTGAGATGCTGGTCATCACAGGTTTGGGAGCTGATCTTCTCTGTGAGCTCCAGACACTGTATGGATGTGATAAACTGATGTAATGAAGGACTGATTAGATAAACTGGCTGTAGGTTGGAAACTGGGAATACTGGTCTGGCCTGGCCAGAAAGTGGTGCACTACGGCTTTAAGACTTAAAGGCCCAATCCAAGTAGGTCTCTACTCCTTTCTTTCTCTCTCTCTCTCTCTCTCTCTCTCTCTCTCTCTCTCACTCAGCCCTGTCTTTATCACTTTGCTCTCCTGCTCCTAATATCATCTTCATCTCAGATTGCGGCGGTGCGGGGGAACTGGAGCTTGTTGATCCAATTTGGCTCGGGTAACTCTGGGCGATGGG
The DNA here is from genome assembly GCF_030463535.1 of Salminus brasiliensis. NCBI lineage: Eukaryota > Metazoa > Chordata > Actinopteri > Characiformes > Bryconidae > Salminus > Salminus brasiliensis. Next base: position 40,460,873 of record NC_132884.1, on the reverse strand, counting down.
CTGGGCCGGGGCGAGCGGGATGCTGAAGCTGGGGGGCCCCGGCGGTGCAGGATTGATTGATTTGCCCACGTCAAAGGACAAGATAAAGCGCATCGATAAATAGCAGCGCATGTGACTCTCTGATCAGTCACTGTACCCCTAACAACACAGCAGGGCACAACACCAATGCGCTGAGAGTGGGCTGGGGGACATGTGAGGTGTGTGTGTGTGTGTGTGAGGCTGGGGGCTCATTTCACTAGTTTACATGCTTTAGTCCCATTAGACTGAATCTCAAACTCTCAGAATACCTGCAGTAGATACTGGCGGTCTCTCGCCTGACCCCGGCGCAGCAGATTAGATGGATCAGCCTGAAGAGGTGGAGCAAATCCTGGGGGTCAGAGTTAGGTGTGTAATTGGACAGAAGTCCCTCTCGCCTCATTCTGATTGCTTTTTCTGTGTTCCTGTTTGTACACTGTGACGCACTGCCGGATCTGTGGTGACGTGACGAGTAATTACCGTGGCTGAAACATGTTTGCTCATTCATAACCCGGGATTACTGGTGTGTTTTAGTGTTTATACGTGACGCTACCACTCTCATGTTCATAAGCTACCAGCTACCAGCTATTCATTACTCCACACAGGCCCCTAAAAAAGTACCACATGAACCGGTTTCAGTGTATCTGTAAGAAGCTGATCTGGATAAAAGGGTCTCAAACATATCTGGTCACACATCTAGTCAGGTCATTAAATGTTATGCATGTACATCTTAATAGCTTAAAATAATAATAATAATTAAAAAAAAAAAAAAAAAAAATATATATATATATATATATATATATATATATAATCTGTTCGGATTGAGCATCTTAAAAAATAATATATACATATTATAAAATATCACACATCTAGTCAGGTCATTAAGTGTTATGCATGTACACCTTAATAGCTAATTAAAAAAAATAAAATAAAAAATAATAAAGTGTATATATATATATATATTAAATTAGCTATATATTAAATTAGCTAGGTGTACATGCATAACACTTAATGACCTGACTAGATGTGTGATATATTATTTTTTAAGATGCTTAATCCGAACCGATAAAATATATATATATGTTTATTTAATCTGTTTGGATTGTGCATCTCGGTTAACCTTGCAGCTGCATTTCAGAAGAACTGCAGGATCTTCGAGCATTAATAAAGAATTCACTATTAAATATTTAAAAGCAAAAATATCCAAAATTAGATGAAGGGGGTCCGAGTGGTCCAGCAGGCTACTATGACCCGAGGATCCTTGGTTCGAATCCCAGGTCATGCTGCCTGCCATCAGCAGCCGGAATCCAGGGGAACACAATCAGCCTTGCTCTGTGCAGATGGGGAGATGGCCCTGTCCCTCTCCCCTCTCACTTCTCTGTGATACTGACCGAGTACATGTGAGCCACATGTGTCAGTCCTCCACCCTTACATGTGATGGGGGAGAGTACAAATGAGTGGGTTGGATAATTGGCTAAAATTAGAAAATTGGGGAGATTTGGTAAGAATTAAAAAGAGAGACAATTAGCCACTGTATAAACTCCCCATCATTGGGTCGTGGAGCATGTTCCATGTAGTAGCTTTGGGATAACTCTAGGACCTTACTGATGCCCCTTTGAGTAAATGCAGTCAGATTAGAAGAGTCAGAAGAGTCGAGGCTGTTACTGCTGTATAGGAGGGCAAGCTCACTGTTAATACCCTTGATTTCTGAAGAAACACGTGTCAAGTGTCTACAAACCTCTGGACACATTAGATCTCCAACGTGCCTTTTCTTCTCTGTAATGTCACTTTTTCATAAAAAGTGTAAGAAAATATTATTGATATAAAATCTTTTTCATGTATTATTATTATTATTATTATTATTATTACGGAGCATGTTCTCAGGTATTAATTTCTGCTTTATTTGATGATTTATTAAATAGAATCTATCGGCACCATGCTGCCTAATGCCAGGCGTGGGCTGGTAGAGGGGTATAAAGCCCCCCAGTATTGAGCTGTGGAGCAGTGGAAGAACTGTGTTCTCTGGAATGATGGGTGGTGGCGCTCCATTTAGTGTCTTTGGGTTGTCATCATCATCATCATCATCATCAACATCCTGGCTTCACCCATGCTGATTGCAATCAAATTCTCACTGCAATGCTCCTCCAAAGTCTAGTAGAAAGCCTTCTTCCCTGGACAGTAGAGACGGTTACTCCAACAGAAGCAAGATGAACTCAGAAAAAACGATGAATGAGCAGGTGTCCCAATACTTTTGTCCATATCGCATATGCATTATTGTGGTTATTGAGCATGTTCTCGGGTATTAATTTCTGCTTTATTGGATTGAATGTAGATGTTTGATATCATATTGAACCGATATGAAATGAGGGGAATCGTTACACCCCTGAAAGAGAGATCAAGAGAAGAGTCTTAGGAAAGAAATAATCAGGGGGAGCCTTCAGTTCTAACAGGGGAGTCTTAGATCCTCTCGCAATCGTAAGCAGAGCCTGGGGGAATATTGGGTACATGGGGACCTCTCTCTCTCTCTCTCTCTCTCACTCTCTCCCCCTCTTTTTCCTCCCTCGTTCGCTCTCTCTTGCAAGGATGTCTTTATTGGCTTCACTGCCTTGAGTAGAGTATTGCCAAATCACTATAACAACAGTAGCAATAACAGCAATAAATACAACAACGGCATTCTCATTCATTCCCTCTTGTTCTGTCTCTCGCTCTCTCGCTCTCTCGCTCGCTCTCTCTCTCTCTCACGCTCTCTCGGGGTCTGTCAGTCTTTTAGCAGACTCAGCTGCAGTGGGTTTTACTCTCCTGCATGACTGCGGACAAGCGTGTGAGTTCAACAGAAAGGGTTGGTGTTCATCTCTGCTTCCTGACCCGTGTTGCTCTACACTGTATGTCCAGATGTTTGTGGACACCCCACCCCTTGTAATCAGTGCATTCGGCTACTTTAAGCTTTAACAGATGTGCAAATGCACACACACAGCTTGTCTAGTCCCTGTAGAAAAGCACTGCCAATAGAATAGGACTCTCTGGAGCAGATAAACATGATGAACCTATTGGCACCATGCTGCATGATAATGCCAGGCGTGGGTTAGTGGGGGGGGTATAAAGCCCCCCAGCATTGAGGAGCTGTGGAGCAGTGGAAGAGCTGTGTTCTCTGGAATGACGGATGGTGGTGCCCCATCCAGAGCTTTTGGGATGAGTTGGGGTGGTGATCATCATCATCAACATCCTGACCTCACCAACGCTGATTGCAATCAAATCCTCACAGCAATGCTCCTCCTCCAAAATCTAGCCGAAAGCCTCTTTCTTCACTGCACAGTAGAGACGGTTACTCCAACAAAAGCAGGATCAACTCAGAAGAAGCAACGAACGAGTAGGTGTCCCAATACTTTTGTCCAGCAACATTAGCACCATCCCTTTAACCGGAGACAAGGATGAACGTGCCGGGCTGCCCTCCACAGCAGGCCTCCAGCTATCCCACGCTCCCCTACTGCTGAGTGCAGTGCGCCGTGTGCCGTGTGCCCCCCGCCCCTGCCGGCAGGTGCGGCAGAGAGAGTCCCTGCGCTGCTTTCAGCTGACTCACTGAGGGTAGAGAGACCTAGAGGGAGAGCTGGAGAGAGAAAGAGAGAGAGAGAGTGCTAATGTAGGCTGGAGAGAAAAATGAGAGTTTACACACACAAGTGCATTTGTGTTGTCTCTTTATTTTTCCCCATCCGAGCTAGAGCCAGAAACACACTCATGCTCATGCACACACACACACACACACACTCGCGCTAGCGGCCTCACACACTCCCCGGCCCATATTTCAAACAGATGTTGAAGTGGGGGAGCTTCACAAGAGCCCGCAATCAAAATAATTATCCTTCCAGCCCGCTGTTTATAAAGTGTTTATGTGATACTTAGCGTCGGGTCCCACTGAAGTAGCTGTTGTGCGCTAAACACACCAACTTGCTCGTTAATCTCCACACACACCTTTACCACGGCTGTCCGCCAGCATCGTTTATCATGGGCTGCTCGTCTCTAATGAACGGTGATGCAGCTAGCTTTAGTCTTACTTACTGGCTTGTGGTCTCCGGTGCTTTCCACTGGCCTCCTGACTGAGACTGGACGTGAGGTGACATCAGCACAGCACCCTGTTCATGCTGTACGTCCACACGCACATAACTACTGAGGTTAGGTACTTCAGGGTACTTTAGACCCCTGTCACGGGTCATGTGCACAGCTGGAAGAGCATTGGGCTGTGGAGTGGTGGAGCTCCATCCATCCGGTACCTTTAGGATGAGCTGGAGTGGCAGAAGTGCAATCAAATCCTCCTCACAGCAGCAATGTTCCAGCATCTAATATAAAGCCTTTGTGTTCCTACTGTCCAGGAAAGACTGTCTACTAGATTTAGAAGGAACATTGCTGTGAGGATTTGATTGCGTTTAGCAACAGAAGCGTTTGTTAGTGAGGTCAGGATGTTAGATGATCACCCACCCCACACCAACACATCATCCCGAACTCCCCAACTCATCCCATCAATCACTTTGATGAGTGATTTGTATTGATTAGCTATTTATATATTATGTAATAATTAATTAATTAAAGAATTAGTGAATAAACTAAATATTCAAGTTTTAATTATTTATTATTGATGTATTGATTAGCTATATATAATAAATATTTAATTAATAAATTAATTAATAAACTGAAATATTCTTCATTAATTGTTATTGATGTATTGATTAGCTATATATATACTAAATTGTTTTGTTATTATTGTAGTTGTTATATTATATATATTATTTTATATATTATAATATTATACTATATTATTATTATTATTATTATTATTATTATTATATATGTTTTAGTTATTATATTATATAATAAACAATTAATGAATTAATTAACACGCTGAATATTTTTCATTAATTATTTGTTATTGATTTATTGATTAGCTATATATATACTAAATTGTTTTGTTATTATTGTAGTTATTAAATTATATATATTATTTTATATATTATACTATTATACTATATTATTATTATTATTATTATTATATATGTTTTATTTATTATATTATATAATAAACAATTAATGAATTAATTAATAAGCGAAATATTTTTATTAATTATTTGTTATTGATTTATTGATTAGCTATATATACTAAGTTGTTTTGTTAGTTGTATATATTTTTTTCATATATATATTATGCTATATTATTATATATTATTATATTTGTTAGTTATTATATTATATAATAATTAATTAATTAATGGAATATTCTTCATTAATTATTGGTTATTGATGTATTTATTAGCGTTATCTGGGCTCAGGACTTTTATTCTGATATTTGAACTGAACTCGTGAGCAAAGAGGCAGAGCAGCCCCGACTTGCCGGGACAGTGACGTCCTCACCCCCCATGTCAGCCTCATGCTGAGCGGCTCAGCTCTTGTCTCCCCCTGTCGCTCAAAAACGGCAGAAACAGCAGAACTCCTCTATGTTCTGTAGCTTCGGTACCATAGAAAACAGGTACTGTCATGTTCTTAGGATTTAGGTATTGACCTCGTCCCGAAGTATCGGTTCTAATGAGACCCGTATCACAGAGGCAGCTCTCAGCACTGACCGCACTGCGCTGAAGCGGCGTAGGTTCTACCCCAACGCAGTAAGAGCTGTAATTAATGTCTGGCTGTGGCATGAATGTGCACACTGTGTGTGAATGGAGATATTTAATTTAGGCCACATCTCCTACCCCAACACCCCCCCCCCCATCCCCCCCTCCACACTCTCCCTGTGTTTGTTCCACTGGGATGGAGGGACAGCGGCGAGGTCCCAAATGAGCGAAGCAGTAAATGAGGAAAAGAAAAATAGGTAATTATGTTAATCTTAGGGAATGAATGAGACGCTGACCTCTCCTATTAATTGATTTTATGGAGCCGAATCATATTTATCTCTCCTTTGATATATTTTTCCATTAACATTTCTGATGTAATTAATTGGTTTTATTTTTAAGGAAATTACCCCTAGATGCTGTCGGCCGTTATTAAAAAGGGAGAATGTCACATTTCTGCTGTGTTAACTAGACAGAGGCGCAGCGGCACGGCTGAGATTGGCTGGCCGTGCTTTAGTCGCGCCACGCTTGCCCGCACAAAAACCTCCTTAAATCTTATATGGCCCCTATTCTTTTAACCTTAATCACTGCGTCATCCTGCCAGATACACCGCTCCACTGTGCCTGTGTGTGTGTGTGTGTGCCACCATAAGGGTGTGTGTCTGCAAACGCCCTTTCCTGTTTCTCATTTTTACACTTAATCAGCAAAAAAATAAAACCCGTCGGCTGCGTTGCTTCATTTTAAGCGGGTGATTATTGGTAATAAATACTTTTTTTATACACACTTATTACTGAGGCAGTTTTCTTGCCCAGTTAATGAGAGTAATTTGATTTGCTTGAGAGATTACAGTTCCCCTAGAATTAATGCGGCAGTGCCCGTGCCTGGATTTAAAGAGATCTCTCCGATTCTTCACAGGTCGTATGCTCCTGGATGCTTCTCCTTTTTCCCCCCTCTCCTCACCCAGCGGCTAATGGAGGTGAACAGCAGTCTGTCATTTTGCCTTCTCTCCGCTCCATAGACGCCGTGCCCTTGCTTCCTGCCGAGCTTGTTGTTCGGGGCCCTGCTTTTTCTTTCCTTTCCTTTTTTTTTTCTTTAGCTGCCTACTCACTTTATGTTTGTCTCATTCCCTGTGAGTGAGGCTCTTTTTCTGGGCTGGAGAGAAGGGCAGCGAGAGGGTAAATGCAGTAGGTACGTGGGGGGTGTTGGAGAAGGGAAGGGAAGGGTAGGGAGGGGCGCAAGAAAAGTGTGTGTAAGTGAGAGAGAGAAAGATCTGAATCAGAATCTCTTTATTTATTATACACGTGCATACACGACCTGCATATACAGCATATCTACACTGCTGTAGAGTGTCTACCTGTAATTAACTCTATATAACATTAGAATAAACCCAAATAAACATAGTCAGTGATCAGTGATAGTGTCTACCTGTAATTAACTCTATATAACAGTAGAATAAACCCAAATAAACATAGTCAGTGGTCAGTGAGAGTGTCTACCTGTAATTAACTCTATATAACATTAGAATAAACCCAAATAAACATAAAGTCAGTGGTCAGTGAGAGTGTCTACCTGTAATTAACTCTATATAACATTAGAATAAACCCAAATAAACATAAAGTCAGTCATCAGTGAGAGTATCTACCTGTAGTTAACTCTATATAACATTACAATAAACCCAAATAAACATAAAGTCAGTGGACAGTGAGGGTGTCTATCTGTAAAATTCTATATAATATTAAAATATACTCAAATAAACATAAAGCCAGTGTTCAGTGAGAGTGTCTACCTGTAATTAACTCTATATAACATTAGAATAAACCCAAATAAACATAAAGTCAGTGGTCAGTGAGAGTGTCTACCTGTAGTTAACTCTATATAACATTAAAATAAACCCAAATAAACATAAAGTCAGTGGTCAGTGAGAGTGTCTACCTGTAGTTAACTCTATATAACATTAAAATAAACCCAAATAAACATAAAGTCAGTGGTCAGTGAGAGTGTCTACCTGTAGTTAACTCTATATAACATTAAAATAAACCCAAATAAACATAAAGTCAGTGGTCAGAATGTGCTGTTGTGTTTTGATTCTGGTGCATCAGAATATCACAGTAATTGCTTTTAAAGATTGTGATATAATATTTGTACCGTATTACCCACCCCTCCAGCAATCACCCTCGATTGTTTAATTGGACTTATTCTAATGCTAAAACAGGTAAACTCTAACTGCCCAGATAAACAGCTGTCCTAAACTCCTTAGATGCTGAAGACTGCCCAGTACTGTAAATGAGATGGGACGTGACTGATGGGGAGTTTGCAAACCTAATATGTCCATTTGCATAGATGAACTATAACGCTGATTCGTGCTTTTCTACCCCTGCATAAAGGGATCATCCACTGGACATTAAATCTAACGATAAGTAGCAGGTAAGAATTTACATAATCTGGAATTTGCCTGCTTTCGCAAACAGCACAGAAAGAGCGTTTACTGGAAACATTCATCACCAAGCAAACGCAATCAGGCCTCGAACGTTCCTTAATTCTGAATCCAGCACCTTAATATTTTCATCACGCCTTCCCGTGCTCCTTCAAGCTTCGCCACCTAACTTAATTTGCTGGGCAGACGCTTATTGAGGCCTACAGCTCCAGAGGAGGCGTCAGCGAGTGCCTCGGCTCTGATCGGAGGTGTCCCGTCTTTGGTGCAGGAAGCCTGCTCACGCTTTTCCAGACTTTCCCAGTGACATATTTCCCCTCTTGCGATTCTGACGAAATTGAAAAAGCCAACAGGACCAGAGGGTCGGATTACGGGGCCCGTCGTGTTTATACAGGAGATGATTCCGAGGAGGAGCGTTTGTGTTCCTTATCATTCTTCTTGGATATTTGTTGAGGAGAAAGGAGCAACCTTCCTCAGTCCATCTCACTCTCAGAGATCAGTCTGGTTTAAGACAAAAGCAATCTATTATTTTTTTTCTCTCCCACCCCACCCCAAACCACCCCCCCCCCCCCCCCCTCTCTCTCTCTCTCTTTCTCCATGGGATCGCATTACCCAGGTTGGAATGACTTGAGCAGAAGCTGTTATTCCCATGGAGCCGCCGCTCCCCCTTTGCAACTCAATCCCGAACCGTGGCCAATCGCTCCGGCCGCGACATATCGAGATATTCTCTCTCTGAGCTAATGCCTAACGGCGAAGGGATCCCACCGGCACGTCTGTTCTTCCTCCAAACACAACACACACACACTGTGTTTGAACATGGTGGATGATAGACGAGGTTGGATTGGTCCATGAAACTTATCACGGAGATAACGTAGGGACTGATGGAATGCTGTGTGTGTGTGTGTGTTGGCGTGTCTGCATTTCTTTGCAGGTGCTTCATCCAAGGGCAGCGACTGTCATCATCCGGAGTGTTACAGCTTCGCTAGTAGTCATTCTTTATTTAAGGAAGTGAGTCCACTGTAGAAGCTGCGTAGATGTTCAGCTGGTCTGTAACTAACACCCAAGTACACGTACTGGATAGTGTGAAGTCTAACCATAATACCGTAACCATACCGACCCCGGTTTAGCACTGATAACACTGATAGTTACTGATTAAAGCACCTGAAGATAAGCAGAAGACGTGGGACCCAACTGCGGCTTCTAAACGTCCTTCTCTTAGAAATGTGGTTCTAGAAAAAGCCTGTAGTTGCCATTGAACATCTGCATCAAGGATTCACAAACATCTTCATGCTGTGACTCGAATGTAGCCCTGAGACCTGCGCTCTGTAGCTGGATTTGCTTGCTAGCGCTTCTTTTGAGGGTACACCCTAAAAAAAATAGGATTCTTCAGAGGGTTCTTTGGTAACAGCAATGATTTTAGAGAAATCCTCAAAGAAAACAAACATTTGAGTTGAATGGTGAGCTGTGAGATGCACTCACTGTTGGGCCCTTTAGCAAGGCCCTTCACCCTCTCTGCTCCCCGGGCGCTGGAGTTGGCTGCCCACCGCTCTGGGTGTGTGTTCATTACCACTAATTACTGCCATGTCTCTCCACTGCTGCGTTCTCTCTTCACTGGCTTCCTGTAGCTGCTGCCCAGGTCATCAGATTCAGACCCTGACTCTGGCCTACAAAGCCAAGACTGGACCAGCCAGCCCCTCCGTACTTGATGGCGATGGTAAAAAGCCGATCTGCACCAAGAGCCCTTCCAGCTTCAAGTACGGCTCGGCTCGACCCGCCATCCTTTTAAGATCCACGGAAGACAAGCGTCCAGGCTTTTTACTGTCCTGCACCGAAGTGGTGGAACGAACTTCCCCTGGGTGTCCGAACAGCAGAGTCCAACACTCACTGTCCTCAAACCCAGACTGAAGACCCTCCTCTTCTGAGATTACTTGGGCGAATAGTAGAGTACTATGGTCTCCATATTGACTTGTGTTTAGTAGAGTCTAAGATTAGAGGAGCTTTGAACTTTTAGTCTATTCAAACTAGCTGAGGTTTTTCTTGAGTAAACAGTGAAGCACTTTTGTAAGTCGCTCTGGAGAAGAGCGTCTGCTAAATGCCCTAAAGGTAAACGTAAGGACGCATTTTGCACATAGCACCGATACCTGCATTTTTACCTTCATCTTTAAAGAGCCCTGTCCACTCCAGATGACCCTTTTTCACATCTTTCTGTATCCGTTCAAAGCAGCAGATTCTAAACTACAGTCTACCATCAAGCCGAAGAGTAAAGCGAGTTAATGCGCGGAGTTGGACCTTTAGTCCTCTTCGCCAGTCCTCGTTCGTGACCATTCTTTAAAGCATGTTTGAAGTCTTTGATTGCCCCCTCATTCCCTCATTGCATCTACATTCAAAGCCGCTCCAATCAAAGTATGTGCCAGGTTTACTAAAAGCTACCCGCAAACTCTCTGACCAAGCCGCCGCTCAGCGAGTATTGACAGAGGAGAGAGATTTGACTAATCCGTACAGGGGAAAGAAGTCTAGGTTTCACACTTAATAATTCCCTTCATATTACTCAGCCCATGTTGTGTTTGAAAGCGCCCTTCCCAAGCAGAAAAAAGAAAGACTTCTGTTCTCACCAAAAAAACCCTGATGCAACTCCTCAAACAAAGATGCAATAACAATGAAAAAGAGCCTTTTTTTCCTCCCGCCATATCCTGAGCTTCATCTGAATACCCGGCTCAGTTGGCAAGCCCGCAGTTTTCCGCTTCTTCTGCGTCGTAGCGAGTCGACAGAAATTGCCAGAACATTCAATGGTGGGTATCCTCAGGCATGGCGTGTTTAGAAGTAAACAGGATGGGCAGTAGAGATGCATGTCTGTGTGTGTGTGTGTGTGTGTGTGTGTGTGTGTGTGTGTGTGTGTGTGTTTGTGTGTGTCATCTGCTTCGTGGCTTCTTTATTCATTCCTTATTCCCTCTTTAGAGCCATTTTCTCCATTCCGTCTTCTTCATCAGTCTTTCCATCCCTTTCCCACAAAGGGATTCAACCGTGCCATCCCTCCAAGCGCCAGACAGAGTGCACCTCCACATCGCCGTCCCTGAACAAGCCCGTCCAGACCAGCTAGAATATTTCCACCCATTTTAACATTTTGATTCAACAGGGTCGCTAATGCGTGAGTGCACACAGTGTTACTGATGCAAAGCACCAATTTTTTCAGTGGTCATTTCCACCACTTTAGCCAAGGCCAGTGAGGTCCTGAGGACCTGAATCTGAAGCTGTGTATCTAAATTACATGGACTAATGCTCAGACCAAGCTCAGGATTTTAGTACTGCTACTACTGTTTTAGCTAGCTATCTCAACTTCTGTGCTGGTACCAAGGTGGTGGAGCACACTTTCCTTGGGTGTCTTCAAACACTAGCTGAAGACCTCTGAAGATCTCCTTGAGCAGCGCTTAATCAGCCCTCATCTTGCGCTTCTTAAAGGATTATGGTTGCATTTAAATGTCATATGTTGATTTAGTGCGGTGGCCTTCAGCCCTCCCCATGGAGAGCCTCCTTCCCTATCCAAATCTAGAACCCCATTCAGCTGACTGTGGTTCTGTCTAGGGGCCGATCGATACACAGATTCCAGCAGGCCATATGTGTTGTGGGGGTCTTGCCTCACGCTCGGTAATATGCACATAATATAATGGCCTTCTGATGAAGATGCCAAGATGAAATAACAACATCTGGTGAGAAGAAAACCAAATATAAATAACAATAAATGCAAAAAATGCAAGTGTTTGAGGGGGTTTATTACTTTTTCACGCCATGTGGAGATGATGGCAGACACTCTGGACGAGATACTGGAAGATCTGGTCCCATAACAAAACCCATTATTGGGAACCAGCTTTATTCAGACTAATTCCACTTGAATCAGTATGGACAAAAGTATTGGGACACCTGCTTATTCATTGTTTCTTCCAAAAAACAAGGAATTACTTCTGGAAGCAGTAATTAGGTGGATCAGAGGAAGATACAGTAGCTGTCCAGGAGCAGGGTTGGTTGGATGATTGCTGATGGGTATCATGCATCCTTTGTATCTAGGCTAGAAGTACCTTTGGACTCTAGACTATTCACACTAGCTAGTGGGCATCTAAGCATTTCTGCAGATCACTGAAGGTGAGAGCATCCACTACCTTAACATTTACGTTGATGGCGTTACCCTGATACTCTTATTCAGAGTGATTTACATGGGGATCGTGAGTTAGGAGTCTTGTCCAAGGTGTAGAGTTATCCAACCCTACCTGATCTGCCACAGGGAGGGTGGTGCCGTTACCCAGTAAGATGCACCCACTTGCTAAATGTCATAAAACTGAAAAGTAAATGTAAGAAAATGTGTAAGTCTGCAGATTTATGTGTTTCCCAGTCAGAGAGTTCCCAGGAAAACACTGCACATATTTTAAGTACATTTCCAGGCCGATCAGGCGGTGGCCCAGGACTGAACCCTGCTGAACCCCTGCAGATCCCACCAATTCACACTGCTCTAGGAATTCATAATTTCACATATTTCACATGTAGAATAGGTGGAAATCCATATGCAAACTCCAGTGCAAAACTAAATAAGCAACTTTAAACCTCAGACATGTCTCGGTTGATGGAAACGGTTTGTGCCGAGGGCAGAATTGCATAAATTCGACTTTCACCAAACCCAGCTTAACGCCACCGCCGCCGATGACTCCCGACTCTCAAGCCGCGGTTCTTTACGAATTCTCACGGGTTGCCGAACGCCGGCCTCCACTTACTGCACTCACTCCTTTATTTCCCCCCGTCCCAGCAGCTAATGCGTCCCTTCTTATGAGTCATTTACTTCTTTAATTACCGTCAGCAGCAGATGCACAATGGAGTATTAATGCGAATGGGTTTTACGGCCGATTCATCAGCCAGCGCCTCCGAAGTAGAAAGCCGTAATTGACGTGGAAGAGAGGGCCGGGGCGAGAGAGACAATATGTCGCTGACAGCTCCGCGTGTGCGCTGGGAGGATGTTTATGCCTTTACAGCCCAGTAAAGAATTAATAAACACCATCCCGATTCAATAACGGCTGCGACAGACGAGATGTAGCTGCGTGGCGAAACAGATCGGCTCATTTGTTAGAAGATTAGAGTAAGTTAGAGGGGTTGATGGTACGTGTGTGGGGGGGGGGTATTGTTTGGCTGTGCTTCAAAGGAAGTGTATCAGTGCTTTGCGTTGTAAGTGTATTTATAATTGTACTGTCCCTTCTGAGTCTGCAGGTCGACTGATCAGCTCCAGCATTCTCAGCTGACTGTGGTTCTGTCTAGGGGCGGATCGATACACAGATTCCAGCAGACGATATGTGTTGTGGGGGTCTTAACACAAATCTAATAGCGGTTCTTCTAAGGCATTTCTTTAAAAAAACCTTTATAGCACCTTTATTTTTAAGAGTATAGGGATCTAACAGTGGTTCTTCAAAGGCATTGTTTAAAGAACCCTTTGTAGCACCTTTAATTTTAAGAGTATAGGGGTCTCACAGTGGTTCTTCTAAGGCATTGCTTAAAGAACCCTTTGTAGCACCTTTAATTTTAAGAGTATAGGGGTCTCACAGTGGTTCTTCTAAGGCATTGCTTAAAGAACCCTTTGTATCACCTTTATTTGTAAGAGTGTAGGGGTCTCACAGTGGTTCTTCTAAGGCATTGCTTAAAGAACCCTTTGTAGCACCTTTAATTTTAAGAGTGTAGGGGTCTCACAGTGGTTCTTCTAAGGCACTGTTTAAAGAACCCTTTGTAGCACCTTTATTTTTAAGAGTATAGGGATCTAACAGTGGTTCTTCTAAGGCATTGCTTAAAGAACCCTTTATAGCTTATTTATTTGTGTAGGATAGGGATCCAAAAGCGGTTCTTCTAAGGCATTGCTTAAAGAACCTTTTGTATCACCTTTATTTGTAAGAGTGTAGGGGTCTAACAGCGGTTCTTCTAAGGCATTTCTTAAAGAACCTTTTGTATCACCTTTATTTGTAAGAGTGTAGGGGTCTAACAGCGGTTCTTCTAAGGCATTTCTTAAAGAACCCTTTGTAGCTTCGTTAGTAAGAGTGTAGGGGTCTAACAGCGGTTCTTCTAAGGCATTTCTTAAAGAACCCTTTGTAGCTTCGTTAGTAAGAGTGTAGGGGTCTAACAACGGTTCTTCTAAGGCATTTCTTAAAGAACCCTTTGTAGCTTCGTAAGAGTATAGGGATCTCACAGTGGTTCTTCTGAGGCATTGCTTAAAGAACCCCTTATAGCTTAGTTGGTAAGAGTGTAGGGGTCTAACAGCGGTTCTTCTGAGGCATTGCTTAAAGAACCCTTTATAGTTTATTTATTTGTGTAGGGTTGGGATCCAAAAGCGGTTCTTTTACATCTTCCCTTAAAGAACCCTTTATGGCTTAGTTAGTTTTAAGAGTATATGGATCTAATAGCGGTTCTTCTAAGGCATTGCTTAAAGAACCCTTTATAGTACCTTTATTTTTAAGAGTATATGGATCTAACAGCGGTTCTTCTAAGGCATTGCTTAAAGAACCCTTTATAGCTTATTTATTTGTGTAGGGTTGGGATCCAAAAGCAGTTCTTCTACATCTTCCCTTAAAGAACCCTTTGTAGCAGCTTTATTTTTAAGAGTATAGGGATACAAAAGTGGTTCTTCTGCAGTTTCTCTCAAAGAACCTTTTGTAGAACCTTTATTTGTAAGAGTGTAGGGATTTATGGCATTGCTTAAAGAAGGGTAGGGATCTAATAGCGGGCTTCTAAGGCATTGCTTAAAGAACCCTTTGTAGCTTGTTAGTAAGAGTATAGGGATCTAACAGTGGTTCTTCTAAGGCATTGCTTAAAGAACCCTTTGTAGAACCTTTGTTTTTAAGAGTGTGTATAACTGTTGGTTCAACCAAGCAAAGGTCTCCAGAAGCCGTGAGCATTCCGGCTCTCCCTGCCGCTCTCCTGGTCTGTTTGGGTATGTCTTTCCGCGGCCTGTGAAAGGAGCTCTTCTTTTTGCCATCTGCTGTTAAGCCGCCGGTCAGCCAGGGCAGTGCAATCCAAACAAACGGCCCCATCGGCCCGCCAAGCCACGGCCAGCGATGCAGCATAGCTCAGCTGACCTCTGACTTCTACAGGTCACCCATCCGTACCAGGCACGGAGCAGCCCCCTGTTTACACTTCCTAAACACTCTTTTCTCATCCCTCTATCAGCAGCCTCACTCCACACTCCCCCCCCCATACACACACACACACACTTATCTCCCACACTTAATACCTTTACACACCACCTCTCTCTCTCTCTCTCTCTCTCTCTCTCTCTCACACAGTCTCACAGTCTCTCTCTCCCCATCATTATCACTTTGTATCTTTATCTCTCTCTCTCTTTTTTTTTTATCTCAGTCCCAGAGAAAACCATTTGTCAGATCTGAATATTGCATGCTATTTAGGGCAACGTCTGTTTTTAACCGAAGTCAGCTCACAGCTTATGTAATTGCACGCTGAACTTTATATTGTTTAAACGTGGCAATTTGAAATGTTTGGTGTTGTCATAAATATTAATAGATCGGTTGAAAAGTGCAGCTTAGGGGAGGTGGTGTAATGGTCTGGAGTGGGTATAAACCATTGATTTATTTATGTATTCTACACGAATTAGTTTGGAAATCTAAACAGTGGATGAAGAGCGGTTTTCCGTGAGCCCGTAATTCACGGGGTTTCAGCATGGGCGCCTGTTTTCCATGTGAAGAGGGCTTTTTGGAAATAGCATTAATTATATACTTACTGAAAAATCCGGCCCTATTTTGCATTGCAGATAACGGTACATCGTGAAAATGAGCTGAAGAAGAAGAAGGGGGGAAAAAAAACTCAATTAATATAAATAGCTATGATCCTCGATGCTCAGCCGCTCACGCCACGGAGAGAACGTCTCTGACTCGTACATGTTTCAATTAAAATGGCACTTATTGTAAGCGGATTCCATTACTATGTAAGTACCGCTGTATATACGCATCCAGGGCCTCTCTAGCTAGTACCTCCCACCAGTGTCTTTTGATAAGAATAAGAGGCATTAATACACTGGTCGAAAAGACCTGCTCTAATGCTGTTTGCTGTAGTGATCATTGATCTACATTAAAACTCAGTGTAAAAGAGTGTGTATCAGTGTTGGGTAGGTTCTCCTCTGGGTTTGATCACCACGGCTATTGTCAGATTTCCATAACATTTACTTACAGTGATATAAACGATCTTAACAAACTGCTTCCCACATGTTCTTCACGGTTCCACACGGTTCCTCAAGCTCCTAAATCTGGTGCAACACCTAAAAATAAAGATACTACAAAAGGATCTTTAAGCGATGCCATAGAAGAACCATTTTTGTAAATATATCTGCATGTGAAGAACATTAGAACCTTTACATTGACTTCTGTAAACCTTTCAAGGTTCTTCACACTCATATCTTGTAGAAATATGGTTCTCTATGGATCCAAATGCAGTTCTTCTATGGCGTAGCTCAAAGAACCCTTTGTAGCTTGTGTATTTAAGAGTTTATGGATTAATCTTCTATGTAATTGCTTGCAGAACCCTTTGTAGCACCTTCATTTCTAACAGTGTAGGGATCCAAAAGTGGTTCTTCTAAGGCATCACATCTCCCATAGGAATGAATGGGGGGGGGGGTGGAGCTTTGGCACCATTCTTATATCACAATGATACAAATACACAAGTCACACCCAACAAACCACATGGGGTACCACCTCATCAGCAACTTGACAACCACCTGAAACACCATAGCATCCCTCTGGGATACCATACCAACCACCTAGCAACAAGTATCTAGCAAGCCTTTAAGCAGCACCTGCTAAAATACCATTGCAATCACCTTGCAGCAGTGTTGCACCCATCTAGCAAGCATTCGGCATCATCCCAGCAACTACCTCAGATACCGTAGCAACCACCTAGCAACACCATAGTACCTACATGGGATCCTATAGCAACCATGTAGTGTCTCGACCCCGAATCACTCATAGATCTGTCATCTACTACCGTCAGTTTACCTGAGTGAAGCCATGAGAAGCTGCAACAGAGGATGGAGGTTCTTTCTGTAAAGTTGCTCACTGGCCACAACCGTCCCATAACTTCATTCCTGGCTCTGAAAAGTGTCTTTCCTTCTCATAAAGTCGACCCAACCTTGACATTTATAACACATATCTCCCCAATCCTGCAGAGACCGATCGCGGGCACTGAGCAGGACTACATTAAACACCAGCCTATTTGTGGCCAGACTTTCCCAACACTGGGTCTTGAGCGTCGCCGTCTCCGGCCGGTCATCCCTCACCACTGTTTAAACATCTCTCAGCTCCAGAATGGCCACCGGGATCCGGTTTCACCTGTGTGCACATCTTCCTCCAATTAGGGCCTCAATTATTTTGGATCTGTTTCACGTTCAAAGTCTTGCCTGCTATTGAGATGAGCTCCGCAGTGGACAGGGAAGGAGATAAGAGGCTGGGGTCTGAGACAGGCCAGATCAAACGAGCACCGCTCTCATTTCACATGCTATGATTTCCCTTCATAAGATGACAAAAGGAGCCTTTCAGTGTTCAGGATTGTGTTTCATGTATCAAAACCTCATAACTATTTTTATTTTAGGTTTTTGCACCACTTAAAATGTTGTTCGCTGTTTTAGCGATGACCATATTGTCATGGATGAGTGTCGCTGTCAGGCTGGGCTGAGATCAGCAGAAAGCGCTGGATTAATACAGCAACACCCCCGGTTGTCATTAATTACCCCAGGGTAATTAATTGATCACCTGACAGCAGTATCATTCGATTATTTGGGTGTTTTTTTGCTCCTGGGCTCCCCCTACAGTTGGATAGTGTTATATTGAATTGAGTAATTCACTTTTACTCCACAGCCATAAATACTAATCTCGCTTTGAGCGCCCCCTCAAGGACAGCAACAAAAGATGGCAGTTCTTTCTGTAAAGTTGCGGACTGACCACAACCGTCCTGTAACTTAAGTCCTGGCTCTGAAAAGTCTCTTTTCTTCTCAGAAAGTCGATGGGATATGGCCAGAAAATTGGAAACGCTAAAGAACAGTGGCCATAGAGGACGCTTCATCAACATTTACATTTACATTCAGGGCATTTAGCAGACGCTCTTCTCCAAAGCGACTTACAAAGTGCTTTGCTATTTACCCAAGAAAAACCTCAGCTAGTTTGAATAGACTAAAAGTTCAAAGCTCCTCTAAGTTTAGACTCTACTAAACCCAAGTCAATAAGGAGACCACTCTGCTATTCACCCAAGTACTCTCAGAAGAGGAGGGTCTTCAGTCTGGGTTTGAAGACAGCGAGCGTTGGACTCTGCTGTTCGGACACTCAGGGGAAGTTCGTTCCACCACTTCGGTGCAGGACAGTAAAAAGTCTGGACGCTCGTCTTCCGTGGATCTTAAAGGATGGCGGGTCGAGCCGAGCCGTACTTGAAGCTGGAAGGGCTCTTGGTGCAGATCAGCTTTTGACCATCGCCATCAAGTACGGAGGGGCTGGCTGGTCCAGTCTTGGCTTTGTAGACCAGGGTCAGGGGTTTAAATCTGCATCTATAGTTTTGATGCTTACACAAATACTCGTACCTCTACACCCATATTTTTTACATTACCCTATATTAAAGTGTAACAATCTGGAGATACAAGGTTTTGTACCCACAACTGACACTACTTTCCCTTCTCTTTGTCCTTATAATCCATCTTAAATTCCAAAACTGACTGAGCCTGGATTCTCATTCATTCCTGAGCCCCCACACCCCCCCCCCATCATTCAAAGGCATGGTCACATTTGTTTATCTTGGAGGTCCTGGCTTGTGCCACGCACCGTCGCTGGAATTTTCCCCGAGCCTCCAGAAAGGGAAGGTGCAGGAAAGGGCCGAAAGCTAAGGGACTGCTCCCCTACCGTGCACTGAATGTTCGAAAAGGGATTTGCGTAGCTGGTGGAGGGAGGCTCGCACAGCGGGAAACCCCAAAGCCTGTAAATAATCCACACTGCGCTCACCGCATATAAAGACATCTAGCACTCCAGTCATCTACTCTCTCTCTCTCTCTCTCTCTCCCTCTCTCGCTCTCTCTCTCTCTTATCACTGGGAGACTGCCCTGGGACACAAGTTGTTACAGCTCCGGCACTGATTCTCTGTGCTAATACGGTGTGAAAAGCAGATGCAGATAATGCCAAGCCATGTTTATTGAGGCAAAGCTGTTAACACAGAAGGCGGCGGCAGGGGGGGATGGGGGGGACGGGGGGCTTGGGAGGTGTGAACTTTGAACATATTTGAGATGAAATATGAAAGAGGGATTGTGAATGACAAGAATAGCAAATGCTGTTGTCTTTGTTAGTGATAAGACAGGGCCTTGTCAGGTCCTTGAGGCTGTTTTCTAATCTGAAATACCTGGAGGGTTCGGGGCGTGTGTGTGTGTTTGTGTGTGTATTGTGTAGTACGTGTATTGATGTGGCTCCGGCTTCAAATAATCCTAACGAGGAATTTTAATGAAGGATTCTCAAGACACACTGTGTCTGTACCAATCACACAAATCATTGTAAGGAGGAGACCGCAAGGTCCGAACCACGGCCTGGACCGAACCATGACACCTTTACTGTCTGTAAATTTGTTAGCTATATATGCACTGTATGTCCAAATGTTTGTGGACACCCCTTCTAAAGTGTGTGCATTTAGGTACTTTAAGTTGCACCCATTACTGACACAGATACTAATACAGCTTGTGTAGTCTTTGTATGGAGAGGTACTGCCAATAGAATAGGACTCTCTATAGAGCAGATGAACATGATGGACATGATGGACCATGATGGGGCTAGTAGAGGGGTATAAAGCCAATGCCCCCTAGCATTGAGGATGGTGCTCCATTGTGGAGTTGCGGATAATGAGATGTGGTGGTGATCATCCATGTTGACCTCCTGACCTCACTAATGCTGAATGCATTCAAATCCTCATCCAAATTCGTAGAAAGCCTCCTTCTTCTCTGGACAGTAGAGACTCCAGAGTTACTCCAACAAAAGCAGGATCAACTTTTGAATCCCCCTGATTCCAGAGGAAACAGTGGCCATATAGTATCCGTATAGTGCAAACTCCCTGATTGGCATCAGCCGTTGCCCGTAGCTCTCTCCGCTTTCGCCCCACAATCATCTGTTAGCATTATCAGTCTTTGAACTGCTTTTGTATCTGATCACTTCCTCCAAATACGTCTCTTGATGCCTGCTATTGTAGTGCCCAGGCAACACGCTGTTCCCCTCTCTTTAAGCGCACCTTCAAACCATTCCGGCCTGTCATCGCTCAGCAGTTTATCGCTCCGGCGTCTGGAGCTGCTTTTAGCCTAGCGCGTCCATCAAACCCAGCGCTACCTTTGAATGCCAGATCAAAAGAAGACGAATTCCAGGCAAAGAGAGGGAGAGAGAGCGGGTGTGTGAGTGAGCGAGGGGGGAGGGGGGGGGGATTTGGGGTGCGCTGTGTAAACACTGGAGTGACAGCTCACAATGGGTTGCTTTAGCACTACGTTAGCACTCGGCTAGTCAGGCGGGAGGTGCTTGCTTGTTAAACAACAAAT
Source organism: Salminus brasiliensis (assembly GCF_030463535.1). Taxonomy (NCBI): domain Eukaryota; kingdom Metazoa; phylum Chordata; class Actinopteri; order Characiformes; family Bryconidae; genus Salminus; species Salminus brasiliensis. The sequence continues at coordinate 40,440,268 of NC_132884.1, read as the reverse complement.
ACGTTCCTCTGATGGAGCCTGGGCTCACCTTGGAAACCGCTGCGGCCCAACAGCCGAATTCGGCCCATCTCGTCATATTAGTTCTGATTCTGATGGTGTTTTTATTATTAATATGATGCATGATAGCATATTGGTCCGACTTCAGAGACATATAGATGCATTATACATCACCAACAGTCTCCATACGCTCTTTTTAACCCCTCAAAGAGCCTGCAAGCTTCTATTACCAGAAGAATAGGCCCACCAGATTGTACAGATGTCCCTGTAGCTACTGAGTGTCTCAGGCTTAATAACTCTCACTCCATAAGCTTGAGTCTATGCCATGCATGAGTCGAAAGTCACCATGCCCAGTGCTATCCGGTGGATACAGGGGTATAAAGCCCTGCAGCACTGGGAGCACTGGGCTGTGGAGCAGTGGGACTTACCTCTGACAAGTTTGAGTGGCATTTGAGATCTATAACTGAGCAAATCCTCACAGCAATGTCCCAAAATCTAGCGTAAGGCCTTTGCAGAAGAGAGCTGTCCTCACCCTTGAGGGAAAACAGACTCCCTGTCCTCACCCTTGCAGTGTCTACAAACTTTTTTTTTTTTTTTTTACAAGCAGCGTCTGTGTACAAGCAAATTATACCGCATTGCAGCTCAGTCGCGCGAAAGTATCAGCTGACATTATCCTCTGAGTGGCTCCAGGACAGCACAGGTGTCCTCACTCTCTCTCTCTCTGGGCGGGAAGGATGGCCCTCCCTCTCCCCCATCGGTCAGCACAGTGCTAGCCAGCCCGAGCGTCTCTGCGTCAGTGCTCTTCTTCAAGCAGGTCGAGCAGCAGTTCAAAAAAAAAAAAAAAAAAAAAAGGTGACTGGAAGGAAGCACATGATGGCCTTCACCCTCCCAGCGCTGGTGGCATCATGTGACAGGGGGAGTCCCAGCTAGTGGGTGGGAATTGACATTTGTTACAGCAGTACATTTTCTAGTCAAATTTTTCTTCCATACTCTTAAAGACGGGCTTTCTGCTTCTTTTCATGAGAGAACTTTAGCTTTTTTAGCCACTAGTGAGGAAGATACAGCCAGTGTGGTGAATATTTATGAATACTTATGGCGAATGATTATGTGAGTACCACATCCTCTATAGAAACACACTTATTAATGCGTAATTACTGTTTATTTGCTAAATTGCCCACATGGGGATGCAGCATATACAAAGATTACAGCATAGATCATAATCTATGTATTTAAATATGCTAAATTCAGCAAATAAATAGAAGAAAATGCCATATTTAAGTGTTTGTTTGTTTGTTTACTTATTTACACTTTAGCAAAATGTATATTTGTGCCTGTGACTGTACAGAAGGGTCACCTACATGGCAAAAATGCTATTTTAGCAAGTAATATTGTCTTAATTTTAGTATTTATATCATTTTTTCTGAATGTTTTCACTTATTATGAGTCATTTTATGTGGAAAAGTGTTGTATTTTATCAGTGGATGATTTTGCTTGTTTTAAAAATGCTAATTCTGCTCATTACTGCACCTCAGCCCATAGAATAAGACACTTTAGCTAGATAAAATGACTTTAAACTAGCAGAAATGTGTAGAAATAAGCTGAATAATCGTATATAAATTCTTACAACATTCGCAAAATAAGTAAATTCTGAATATTTTAGGTTTTAGGATCATTTCACTCCCCAGTAAGATTGTTATTCCCAATAATAAAAGGGTAAATCATGTAATCAATGTAATGTGAGGTTAATGTTCAGTTAGTATTTTAGCTGAAATGTGGTGACCCACGAGCGAGCCTCTATCACGCAGCTGCAGTGTGATGTGCTGAATGGAGATGTTCTACAGTAGAGGAAGAATCCCTGTGGTTAGCGGAGCCTATTGTTGGTTAACAGAAAATGCAATCGCTCTGTGATAGAGTCGGTTTGTGGACAGTCTTTGTGACGCAATTAAAGAACCGAGAGTTGCTCTGTGTACCTTATGGCGTAATCTCAAAGTGCCTCAAACTTGAATTGCATCCTGTTGACTCAAATATCTTTCTTTCCCCACCCCGGTCTGCAGCAGAGTGAACGAATCATACACCGAGCATTTACGTGTCATAAAAGTTTCTGAGTAAATAAACACAGCACACTTCCCAGCAGTGAGCAACAGGTAAACGTGCCTGTGTGGTAATCTTTAATCTACGCCATCAAGAACACTGTGTTCCAGTTCACAAAAGACCAGACTGAGAGCTTTCTGGACACAGACTAAAGCCATTAAGGCCTTGTATGGAATCCCACAGTCAGTCTGCATTAGCTGGAGTTTATTTCTAATTCTGCTGTTAAGAATTAGGCTCATTGTGTGTCTTCATCTAGTCTGAACTTTACATTGAGGGCAGCGAAACAATATAGTATTACAATATACACTGAACCACACTAGTCCAACACAGGCTCACTAGGGCCTGACAATTTTGGAAATATGTTTAATTCAGTATAATTCAATTTAACTTTATTGTCATTATGCTAATACAGGGTTCTACTGTACCACCAAACACTATTAGGCTAAGTCTCTGGACTTTATGTCCCTAAAAAATGTATTTCAATGAATACACTCAAAAAATAAATAAATAAATAAATAAAATGATAATATATAATTACATACAATAATAATTATATGAAATAATGATATTATGGTCTGTTATTTTATTGATGATTTTTCTGTGTTTAAATATAGGCTTATATAGTTTATGGCTCGGACCATAATTTACATATTTACATCCTGCAATATTAATTCTATCTGCAAAAATAGCAGACATAATAATCGACTCTTTGGGGCCTTTGGGATTCAGATTTGTTAGGAGGACAAAATTATTCATTATTCATTAATTATTCATTATTTTTTTGTTGTTAAATTGTTTATTGAGTTTAAAAACAAACTAATGAATTAAAACTAGTTTTTATTACTTTTATATAATTATCATTTTCATTTTGCACCCCAAAATCCTCAGATTTGCCCATATGAATATATATTTGTAGTTGTTTTTTTTGCTTTTTTATATTTGCTAATATTGTGTCTCCTCACATCGTAGCTGTCCACTCATTACTGTATACATCAGGTCACTGAGGCTTACTCCAGTTCACTCCAGAGTCGACCTACTGGAGCTCAGCATGCCTGGAGAACACCAGCCTCTAATTCTGTTACATCAGGATACGTCATCTTACCCTCGCTGACCAAACAAGGCTGGTTAGGCTCTCTTGGTTTTCTGGCTGCGTCTGTTGTTTGTGGGTTTCTCAGCCATACTGAGATATTTACAGAGCTTCGATATTCGCTGATTAACTGATCCGGCTGAAAATGTTCGATTTTTTATTTGAATTTTAAGGAAAAAATGAGAATTTCAGAAACTCAACAGCATGTCCACCATATTGCCAGAGGTTTGTAGACACCTGCTTATCCAGCATTTATTACTGAAATTGAGGATATTAGGGGGCACTCCCTCATTTACTCTTCTGGCAAGGCCTTACACTACAAGTTGGAGCATTGCTGTGAAAGATTTGATTGATTTAGCCACTAGAGCATCAGTGAGGTCAGGTACTCGTGTTGGATGACCACTGCAACTCATCCCAAGGGTACTAGATCGAGCTCCATCCTGCTAAAAACGCTGCTGACAGGCCTAATAGCCTTCTAGCCAATACCTTAAGCTCATGTGTTGCTGCTCCAGAGCGTCCCAATTTACTGGGCCATTCCTCAATTCCTCCCTCTCTCATTTCTAATATGGACAAAAGTATTGGGACACCTGCTCATCCATTGTTTCTTCTAAAATCAAGGGTATTAAAAAGAGCTTACCCTGCTTTTGTTGGAGTAACTGTCTCCACTGTCCAGGGAAGAAGGAGGCTTTCTACTAGATTTTGGAGGTTTTGCTGTGAGGATTTGATTGTGATCATCATCCCCAACTTATCCTGAAAGTATTGGCTGGAGCTCCACCATCCATCATTCCAGAGAACACAGTTCTTCCACTGCTCCACAGTTAAATGCAGCTGGGGGGCTTTATACCCCTCTACTAGCCCACGTCTGGCATTATTCTATTGGCAGTACTTCTCTACAGGGACTAGACAAGCTACGTGTGTTTGTGTGCATTTGCACATCTGTGTATTCAGCAATGGGCAACAACGTTGCTTAGTAAAGTAGCTTAGTGCATTCATTTGAAGGGGTGTCCACAAACATTTGTGTCACTGAGCTATTAGTAGTTACTGTAAAAGGTCTTAAAGGTCTTTGGTTCCAGCTGGAAGGTAATCGGCTGCCCCGGCGTGGCCTAAAATCAGGGGTTTGAGCCCATTTGCTGCTGCGAGGGCGCTCAGTGTCACACCGCCATGCATATTTGATGGGCTGTTTATTTTTTCCCCTGCTGAGAGCTGAGCTGTGTAGGCTGCTTGGCGAGTGTGTGCCGTTGATGCTTTGAGGTGTGAATGTGGCCGAAGGGGTTGTCCCCTCTAAAAACCCTTCCATAATATAGAGCCTGGCAGAAACTAGCATGGAAACAAAAGCTCTCGATGATTTTGATCGCTTGTTTGAAATGGTTTGAGTGGTTCATTTCCGTGTTGTTACTGTAGGATGAGTCATTAGTGAACGTTCCACCGCGCTGCGCGTTTGTGTAATATCACTGTATGATGTATCATATGTGTGGCTGAGGCTACGAGTGTGTGTGTGTGTGTGTGTGTGTGTGTTGGTCCAGACAGCAGAGTGAGCCAGCTTTGCAGTGGCCTCTCTGTAGCCTGTGGTCATATTCCTGCCTCATGATGTCATCCCACAGCCTCAGTGTTTCAGAAGGTCATACACACACACACACTCACACACACACACACACACACACACACACACACACACACACACACACACACTCACACAGCTGTGTATCCCAGCCAAGTGCCTTAACTCAACAGCTTCTTTATTGGGCTTATACAGAGTTAGACTAGATAGACTCTCTCTCTCTCTCTCCTCACACCTCTTTCCTCTCTCTCCCGCCCAGACTCTTCCACACCAGCCTTCTTCCTGTCTTCTTCAGAGCCTCTTTTTTTTTCACTGTTTGTTTATCCTTCTGTCACTCCTCACTCGTCCCCCTGAGGATCCCTCACATGTTTTGCATAGTTATTCACGAATGTTGCAGCATCTGGCAATCAAGTCCTTAACGACTGCTGAACAACAGAGTTTCCATCCAAAACACCAGAGCGTCAACTTCTTCACAGGCCCTGTGTAAAAGACCCAGCCAGCACAGAGCTCGTCTAATCAGCCCTCATTTGGCCGTTTATTTGGGTTTATTCTAATGTTATATAGAGTTAATTACAGGTAGACACTCTCACTGACCACTGACTTTGTTTATTTGGGTTTATTCTAATGTTATATAGAGTTAATTACAGGTAGACACTCTCACTGACCACTGACTTTATGTTTATTTGGTTTGATTCTAATGTTATATAGAGTTAATTACAGGTAGACACTCTCACTGACCACTGACTTTATGTTTATTTGGGTTTATTCTAATGTTATATAGAGTTAATTACAGGTAGACACTCTCACTGACCACTGACTATGTTAATTTGGGTTTATTCTAATGTTATATAGAGTTAATTACAGGTAGACACTCTCACTGACCACTGACTTTGTTTATTTGGGTTTATTCTAATGTTATATAGAGTTAATTACAGGTAGACACTCTCACTGAAAACTGACTATGTTTATTTGGGTTTATTCTAATGTTATATAGAGTTAATTACAGCTAGACACTCTCACTGAAAACTGACTTTATGTTTATTTGGGTTGATTCTAATGTTATATAGAGTTAATTACAGGTAGACACTCTCACTGACCACTGACTTTATGTTTATTTGGGTTGATTCTAATGTTATATAGAGTTAATTACAGGTAGACACTCTCACTGACCACTGACTTTATGTTAATTTGGGTTTATTCTAATGTTATATAGAGTTAATTACAGGTAGACACTCTCACTGACCACTGACTTTATGTTTATTTGGGTTGATTCTAATGTTATATAGAGTTAATTACAGGTAGACACTCTCACTGACCACTGACTTTATGTTTATTTGGGTTTATTCTAATGTTATATAGAGTTAATTACAGCTAGACACTCTCACTGAAAACTGACTTTATGTTTATTTGGGTTGATTCTAATGTTATATAGAGTTAATTACAGGTAGACACTCTCACTGACCACTGACTTTATGTTTATTTGGGTTGATTCTAATGTTATATAGAGTTAATTACAGGTAGACACTCTCACTGACCACTGACTTTATGTTAATTTGGGTTTATTCTAATGTTATATAGAGTTAATTACAGGTAGACACTCTCACTGACCACTGACTTTATGTTTATTTGGGTTTATTCTAATGCTATATAGAGTTAATTACAGGTAGACACTCTCACTGACCACTGACTTTATGTTTATTTGGGTTTATTCTAATGCTATATAGAGTTAATTACAGGTAGACACTCTCACTGACCACTGGCTTTATGTTTATTTGGGTTTATTCTAATGTTATATAGAGTTAATTACAGGTAGACACTCTCACTGACCACTGACTTTATGTTTATTTGGGTTTATTCTAATGTTATATAGAGTTAATTACAGGTAGACACTCTCACTGACCACTGACTTTATGTTTATTTGGGTTTATTCTAATGCTATATTGAGTTAATTGCAGGTAGACACTCTCACTGGGTTTATTTTAATGTTATATAAAGTGATGGCGTATTAAAGGTATACTTTATTTTTGTTTAATTTCTATTTATTTATTCACATTTTTTTCTGAATATGCTAAATCTAGAAAATAAACTGGAATAAAAATAAAATGTGCCGCAGCCCGTTTTCACGTGTTTCCACTTCAGCGGAGCAGCAGATGTAAAGATTTGACGGTGTGAGCGGCATTATGTGTTAATATGGGAAAATGTCTCACAGTCAATATTTCCAGCTCAAATATCTCACCTCTAACTCTTCGGCTGTTCACCTCTTTATTTCCTTGTTTCTCCGTTGGAACTGATCCGTTTTCCTTCGGCTCCCAGCGTTCCTCGTTATCCTGTGTGCACGATTTGCACTGGATCAGAACCACTGGATTCTGACCTGGTGATTTCGGCTCTTCATGTCGGGTCGTTTTCATGAGCTCCAGTTAGAACCCAGCAGCGCAGGCATCATTTCAGCCCAGATTCACTGCAGAACCCAGAGTGACCATTATCTTTAAAAAGCAACATGAACACACACACACACACACACACACACACACACACACAGATAAACACACACATAAGTTAACAAACGGCCGCGCAGTGCCGGCGGTGCAGTCTCGTTCCTTTAGGCTGTTTTTTTTTTTTTTTTTTTTTTTTTTTTTTTTTTTTCTTTGACTATTTGTTTAATCGTGGGAGTCGTCTATATGTGTGTGTGTGTGTGTGTGTGGAAGTGTGTGTTGTGTGTGTGTGTTGTGTGTGTGTGTGTGTGCAAACGATGGAAAGAATGAAGCTGGTTATTTACTCAGATGTTGCTCTGGTGTAGGTGTGAATCTACCCCAGACGCTCTGTGGGAACGCGCCGTTCACTTTTCTTGGTATCAGTGGCCCTTTTTTTTCTTCCCTCGACCAGAAGGCCTTCTTCTTCTCCTCTTCCTTCTTCTTCTTCTGTCAGATTTTTTTCCCTCTCCTTTTCCCAGCACCGCCGCGGCCTTTTGTTTGTACTGGATGGCAAGTTTGATTATTTATTGTTGCAGGAGAAGGGAGGGGTGGGTGGTGGAGGCCGGAGGGGAGTGGGGGGGGGGGGGCAGTGGGGGGGTTAGCCAGGGCAATAAACATGTGACTGCACTGTATTTTGTTTTCCACGCAGAAGGCCGTGTCCTTTAACAGATCTTTGGAGCGGCAGTAAACCTTTTATTTGTTTTATGGAGGAGAGGGTAAGAGGAGGAAGAGCGAGAGAGCTGGTGAATGAATAGAAGAAAGAGAGAGAGAGAGAGATTAGACAGCAGCTAATGGCCCTTTTGCTGCGTCGGCTTGTTTTTTTCACTGTTTACTATAAGTGTACGTTATCTGCCGAGCGTTTCTCACTGTTTGCTATCAATTCTGGTGGTTGTTTTTCTTCCCTCTCTTTCCCCGACTGTTTGTTTTCTCAACTGATTATTGTTCTCCACGCCGCGAAAGGAAACTATGTAAATTTTTTTTTTTTGAAAGTGGCAGAGATGGAACAAAAACAAAAAAAACGGTCTGTTCAGTTTTTGTTTTGTTATCTATCGGGGAGCCGGGAACACGTTGTCTTTTTGGGTTACATCTGTTGCGTTTGAGAGCCGTCAGGCTGATCTCGAGGGAGAGCTTCAGCCAAACACACAGTCAAATCTTTTTTTTTTTTTTTTCCTTCCATGACCTTTCTGTTTTTTCCTCACCTCTGCTGTTCTCTGTCTCTTTCAGGCTCTACAAGTTGCAAGACAGATTCTTCTCCAGCAGCACCAACAACAGCAGCAGCAGCAGCAGAGTGGAACCATCAAGTCTCTGAAAAGCAGCGAGAAGCAGGCCGCACTACAGGTATGACACCCTTTCTGCTCCTTTAGAGCTTGGTAAAGGAAAGTGGGGCAGCGGAGACGGCCTGAGCCACTTCTCGGCCCCTCAGCTGATGCTGCGGTGCGGCGAGTGGCGCGCTCTCTTTACGTGCCTCTACTGGTTTTCAGAAGAACGCAGCGGACGCCCCTGATGCCACATATCTCTGAAGATGCTCTATAGTGTGTGTGTGTGCGTGTGTGTGTGTGTGTATGTAGAAGCGCGAGCACAATGCACCATGCGTGTCTGTGCATATGTACTGTTTCATCAGGCTCTCCATGTGCTATCGGTGGCACAGCTTGTACCAGTCGGTGCTAGATAAACAGGAAATTAAGCTTGGCAGGCCAGCGCTGTTGACAGCACATTACTACACTGCTACAGAGCTCGTGCACCGTGACAGATATCACTCTTAATGGAACCATGCCATCATCAACCACAAGAAAGCAGACCTGTAGAGTCCAGAGATGCGTCTGCTTCTGGGCTGCGTTTAGCTGTTAATCAGCTTCTGCATCCAGTGTGTGTGTGGATCTGTGTCTGCGTGGGTCTGTGTGTGGATACTCAACCAGAATGAACACTCTGTTGTGGCTGATGAGACTGAATTAAGAAAATAATATCTATAATCTATAACAATTATACTAATATAGTTAAACTGTGCTTTTCTGATCAATAAGATTAACCTGTCTGGAATGCATGTACACCCCCTCATATAGAATCAGACTGTATCCATCTGTTTCTCTGCAGACCTCTGTTATCAGCCTCCTCCTCTCACCCTGTTTGTTCTTCAATGCTCAGGACCCCACAGGGCAGACTGTAGTATTTTTGGGGTGGAGGGTCAGCATTCTCAGCACTGCAGTGACTCTATCTATAATCTATAACAATTATACTAATATAGTTAAACTGTGCTTTTCTGATCAATAAGATTAGCAGTCCTTAATCGTACTTCACAAATTCCCTAAATAATATACACTACTGTACAAATGAGAAAATTCATTAGAACATCTCCAAAGTTCTCCTCTCTCATGGAGTCTAGTATTATTTAGAGTTCTCCTCAGATCAACACCTGGTTTGGTGGTAAATCAGGGCTTAATGATGGTAAATCAGGTGAGCTGCTGCTGCTGCTGCTGCTGCTGATGATGATGATGATGATGATGATGGAGTTGAACACATCCTCCACGCTGTGCTGGCTGGACTGGGGGGCGTCCAGGAGAAACCTGGAGGAACCGAGCTCTGTTCTTCAGACTAGCTCACCGACAAGATCTCACTACTTTCTTTCTTCAGAATGAGAAGCTCTTGTTTCTCCTTTTTACTGGATTTATGTTCTCCTGCTTTATCGGTTCTGATGAGATCTGGAGCTTCTGCTGTAAAACTATGTATTGTTTAGAGAGATGGGTTTAAATAAGGTGATTCAGTGTTAGGTATACAGTATAATCCGAGTTAATTCTGTGTATTTTTGGTATTTTTATCAAATTTGTACCTAAATATACCTGTACTTCAGTGTTTTTCTCATGCGAAGTTTAGGTTTGTCCTCTGTCCTCTGGCCGTCAGAGAGTCTGATGCTTTTTATCACTTAACAAGGCCAAGAATCGGCTGCTCTGACATTACGAGGCTGTGTGACTAACAGGCAAAATGACCGCAGTCGTCAGAGTGTTACAGTGTGATGTTGTAGGGGACAGCGATGCACTCAGACATGCACTCATCGAGCAGTTTGTTAGGAACACTGTACTAAGAAGAAGAAGAAGCTCACTTTGAGGGACTTCTGCTCCATGCTGACATGATTGCATCACACCATTCCTGTAGGTTTTCACTTTTAATGCAGGGAATCTGCCGTTCTACCACGTCCCAAAGAGGTCCTGAATCCCGAATGAGGCAGGAATCCCGCTGGAAGACTTGCTTAGTGACATGGTGCGTTATCATGCTGGAAGTAGCTGGAGGTAGATGGGATACTGTGGTCATAGCGAACCCGTCCAGTGTGACACCTCCACCAGCCTGGCCTAGCGTTGCTGAGCCTGTGCTGAGCCACTGCAGCCTCAGCTTTCTGTTCTTGGCTGACAACAGTGCACCCTGGGCTGAGCTGGGCTTCTGCTGTTGTAGCCCATCCTCCTCGAGGCTGGACGCGTTGTGTGTTCTGAGAGTGGGTATCAGAGTTACTGTAGCCTTTCTGTCAGCTCCAATCAGCCTAAAATGTGGGGCATTAGAAGCCATATCGCCCCCTAACCTTACTGCAGAGTACTGCAACCTGTCTGGAATGGATGCATGTACACCCCCTCATATAGAATCAGACTGTATCCATCTGTTTCTCTGCAGACTCTGTTATCAGCCTCCTCCTCTCACCCTGTTTGTTCTTCAATGCTCAGGACCCCACAGGGCAGACTGTAGTATTTTTGGGGTGGAGGGTCAGCATTCTCAGCACTGCAGTGACTCTGACTGACATGGTGGGGGTGAGTGAGTGTGTGTTAGTAGTGTGTGTTGGGCTGCTGGTGGTACAAGCGGATCAGACGCAGCAGTGCTGCTGGTGTGCTTAAACACTGTGTCCGTCTGTCCACTCACCGTCCACTCTCTATTAGACACTCCTCCTACCTAGCTGCTCCACCTTGTAGATGGAGGTAAAGTCAGAGACAGGAGCTTTAAGCTCTCAGCGTGTGTTGGTCATCCTCTAGTCCTTCATCAGAGCCCACAGGACGCTGCTGCTGGTTAGTGGACTATTCTCAGTCCTGCAGCACTGCTGTGTCTGATCCACTCGTACCACCAGCCCAACACACACTACTAACACACACACACTTGCCACCAATATGTCAGTCAGAGTCACTGCAGTGCTGAGAATGCTGACCCACCACCCAAAAAATACTACAGTCTGCTCTGTGGTGGACAGTCTTGTGGGGTCCTGGCCATTGAACCAGGGGTGGTGGTAATATTCTGATGTCCCCGACCCTCACAGAAGTTCTCAATAGGGTTTAAATCGGATGTGTTACCAAGAGATGAGTGTAAAACCAGAGTGGTTAAGTGGGCAAGTGGGTTTTTTTTTTTCTAACCTTCATATCTGATATAGGGGTTCAATTTATCGGTCCTATCCTACCTGCAGCAAAAGGCTGCGCTATAGAGCAGCTCCCAGTGCCTGCTCCTCTCCCAGGCTTCTGTTTGCTCAGTCTTTGTCATGCAAAGCAAATCCGGCCCTCTTTATTTCCCCATCCGCTATCCTTTTAAAACAAGACCAACTCACCATGCCTGATGCAATATTTACACTCATTTCAGCTGTCTCTCTCTCTCTCTCTCTCTCTCTCTCTCTCTCTCACTGTCAGATCTTTATCTCTGTTTGAACAAGGAGGGCGTTGTTTGTTTCACAGCAAAATCGCAAACGACTCCGGGGCATATTTGGTAATTAATACCAAGCTCTTCTGCACACGTCGCTTCCATAGAGCACGTCTAATAATAACATCTCCATAGGGGTGGGCAGTTTTTAATGAGTGTGTAACGCCGGTGTGTCTGATAGATCTTTGTCGCGGAGACATCTCAGGAAGAAAAAAAAAAAAAGGAATTGCGTCTCCTGAGGATGCAAGATGGTTACTCTGACCTTTCCATTGTGTGCATTAGTCAGTCTGATCTGTACTTATTTAAAGATACATGCCATTTATTTATTTATTTATTTATTTATTTATACATTTTTTGAGTAGAGGTGCAGAGCAGATGCTTACAGGTAATCACGTCCTTTTGCAGAGGAACCGATGTGCACGCCTTCAGAGGTCAGTTGGGCAGGTGGAAATGCTTATTTGTTTATGAGAGAAGTTGGCGATGGAGAACGGCCAGAGGGGTTGGAGCTGACCGAAAGGCTACGGTAACTCTTGAGGAGGATGGGCTACAACAGCAGAGCTCCACTCCTGTCAGCCAAGAAGACAAAGCTGAGGCTGCAAAGACTGGAGCAACGTAGCCTGGTCGGATGAGTCTGGATTTCTGAGGCACTCAGGGGGTAGGGTCAGAATAATGCACCAGCAGCATGAATCCATTGACCTAACCTGGATTCTGTCAGCGGTTGTCCATGCTGGTAGAGGGTGGTGGTGTAACGGTGTGGGCAATGTGTTCTTGCCATACTTTGGGCCGTTAATAAATTTACGGCATTTAGCTGACGCTCTTATCCACTTCGACTTACAGGGTTACTCGTATTACAGATGTGGGCCAGTGTAGTGTTAGAAGTCTTGCCCAAGGACTTTTATTGGTGTAGCGCAGCGTAACCTCCCATACCGGGAATCGAACCCCAGTCTCCCACATAGTGTGGTAGCTTAGTGGCAGGTAGTGGTGCTATCTGTTGCGCTACACTATACCAGTCAGTCATTGTCACTGAAGGCCGCAGCCTGTAGGAGTATTGTTGTCGCTGACCATGTGCATCCCTTCATGACCGCAGTTTACTAATACTAGTATCTTCTAAGGGCTACTTCCAGCATGTGATGATGTACAGCGTATGTACCAGAGCCGGTCTTCTCAAACCGCCGTGACCGTCTTCACTGAGTGGTTCTTCGTCCATAATCCCTTAGAACACCTTTGGGATGTGGTAGAACGGGAGATTCACAGCATGAAGGTGCTGCTGGAAAAGCCTGCAGGAATTGTGTGATGCAAGCAGGTCATCATGGACCAGAATCTCAAAGGAATGTTTCCGATATGCAGAATTGATGCAGAATTCCCAGAATTCCTATGGAATATAGTGTAGTGTTCCTACCTTATAGAGCGTACTGGAGAACCATCAGCATCATATTAGAATCATTTGATCCCATTATCTGCCACATATTAGTCAGTAGCTGTTGTGGATGCAACTTCTCGTGAATCCAACGCAGTAGACGTCAGAGGGACGCCGTGCCCCTGAGCCCTAGGTCACCACAGCATTGAGCTGTGGAGCAGCCGAACTGGGTCCTCTGGAGAGATGGTGCTCCATCCGATACTTCTGGATGAGTTGAGGAGTTGAGGACTCACTGTCCTCACTGACACTCCTATTGGCTGAATGCAGTCAAATCCTCCTCCCATCAATCTCCCAACATCTGGTGTAAAGCCTTCCTAGAAGACTAGAGGCTAAAAGGGAGACGAACCCTATTAATGCTCTTGATTTTAGAAGGAAAAAAACAAAATCACTGGATGGACAGGTGTCTACAAACTTTTGGACATGTAGTTTTCTTAAGAGGATCAAGCTGAAGGCCGCCCCAAGCAAAGGTCAGCAAAAAGGAGGCCAGCGGATTTCAGTGGCCAGGCCCAGGAGGAGCAGGCAGTGTTTAAAATTCTAATTTATTAATGTATACAGAGAGCACGACCGACCTGCCACTCAGGCCAGAGAAAAGAGAAAGCTGATGGTGTGTGTGTGAGTGAGTGTGTGTGTGTGAGTGTGTGTGTGTGTGAGTGAGTGTGTGAGTGTGTGTGAGTGAGTGTGTGAGTGTGTGTGAGTGAGTGTGTGTGTGAGTGTGTGTGAGTGTGTGTGAGTGTGTGTGAGAGTGTGTGTGTGTGTGTGTGTGTGTGTTTTGTCAACCTCTCTCTCTCTTTCTTCCTCCTTTCATCCACAGACGGGTCTCCTCCGCACGCCGTAGTTGCTAAGCACCCGGTAAACGGCTTGATCTGTAATGCGATCTCTGCTTCTCTCCAGAGTTGCGCCTCGTTACGGCACGCGGAGCAACAAATGCGTGTTTGTCTCTCTTCCGTCCCGAGCCTCCGCTTTAATTGGGTTTGTTGTTGCTCGTATCGCCGGTTCGCCGTGTTCCGCGCATCCGCGCCAGCCGCATTGTTTACGCGCTCTCTTGGTAATACACCCGCCACTTAATTAAGACTTTAAAGTGGAGCTGTTTAATGAAACAGTGGAACATAATTATCCATATAATGAGTGCTTTGTGGAGAAGAAAGAACCTCCTGTTGAATTGCAGCCGGTGTGGTGGGTAATAAAACGGAGGGATGTGAAGCTGAGCGCTGATAAATAACTGGGTTCAGTTCTGACTCGGAACGCCGAGGTTCTGTCACACAGTCAAGAAACCAGAGCGGTCGCTCTCCCTCGCGCCTTCAGCTGCTGCCAGGTTTATTAATAGTATTAATATTAATAGTATTAGCAACTATCTTCATTACTCGTATTATTATGCAGCATACGACATTTGGACAAAAGTATTGGGACGCCTGCTCATTCACTGTTTCTTCTCAAGTCAAGGCTGTTAAAAAGAGCTGATCCTGCTTTTGTTGGAGGAACTGTCTCTACTGTCCAGAGAAGAAGAGTTTGCAGCCCTGCTGTGAGGATTTGATTGCACTCAGCGACAAGAGTGTTAGTGGGGTCAGGATGTTGGATTCCAGAGAACACAGTTCTTCCACTTCTTCACAGCTCAGTGCTGCTGGGGGGCTTTATTGTACCCCTCTACTAGCCCTTTATCTACACTCTTTATCTGCTCCAGAGAGTCCTATTGTATTGGCAGTACTTCTCTAAGGTAGCAAGACAAGCTGTGTCTGCAATGGATGCAACTTGTAAAAGTAGCTAAATATATTTATAAGAAGGGGTGTCCACAAACATTTGGACATATAGTGAGTGTATCAATGGGTATGTCAGTATACTTGGACTTTAGGCCATTTATTAGGCGTTTTGACCAGAGGATGGATCCTCCCCAGGGGTTCTTCCAGCACTGAGGGACTTTTTCCCTGGTCTGCTTACTCTTCTGTCTTATTTCCAGATTCCTGTAAAGCTTCTTTGCAGCAGCTTCAGTGGTTAGAAGCACGAGGCATGGAAATTTGTATGGAGAGCAGAGCTGGGCGATATGGAAAAAAATTGATATCACAATATTTAAAGACATGGTGATGTTTTGTCATGTAGACGAAATGCACCGACAGTGTAGAATGTTTAAAAACTGCTCTCCAAATACTCTCCCATACTGAGTACTGTGGCTTTTACCCAAAATACGCTTCACTCTATTGAATTAAACAAGACTGATTACAGTCTTTGTAATGAAACCTGCAGATAATCAGTGCTCTTTAAGCTCTGGCGATATCCACGATACACTCACAGTAACACTTTAATTACCACAATAACAAAATTTATCACAATACGATAAAATATCGTCATATTGCCCAGCTCTAATAGAGAGTATGCAGCTATGAGGGGGGTTTGTTAGGCTGCTGCCTGATCTGGTGTCTGGAGTCTTTAGAACGCTCTTTCACTTCAGCATCACTTTATTGATCGCTGATACTAGGAGTGAGCATTTTGACTCATTGTGATTTGAGTTGAGATTTGAATAACTAAGTGTTAATGAATGAATACCATGTTAACCACAGGGAACAAAATAGCACCCGGTCCTTGGCAACGTACTCACTTTAAGACTCACTCACTCACTCACTCACTCACTCATGTTTTAATGGAATTGACAGTTTGCAGTCGTTTATGAAAGGTTTGTCAAATTCCATGCAGTTGCATACATCTTTTTTCAATGTAACATACTTTGGGAACAAAATTAACATAAAATGTATAACCTTTGTAGCATATTTTGAATTCATGTAACACTTTATATAAATTAAATTGCTCAGAACTGTAAAATTTTATTACAATATACTGTATTAATAAGCTACAGCTTTAGTCCACAGTTAATATTTGCTTCAATTCAACACATATATGTATATACATTCTATAAAATAAATATAAATGTAACATTTTTTACTAGCACATTACACACACACACACACACACATATATATATATATATATATATATATATATATATATATATATATATATATATATATATATATATATAAAATTAGTAAAATATATGGACATTGGACTCCCCAGTCAGATTCTATGTTTTGTTGATTCTCCAATTATCACATTCATAATTTACAATTTTGATTTGCTTAATTAAACACATATTAAATATGGCATTTGCACATACCACAGAGTTAAATATACAGTTGGGTGCAGTTTCAGACACCTTGGTCAAATTCTGCACATTTCCACACACATTTACTGGAAAAGTATATAAAGGTTATGATACATTTCATATCTCATGTTATTTGCTTACCATTTGCTTTACCAATTGTGTTTGTGATGGACTGGCTTTCTCTTCTTCTGCCCAGTGATCCCGGGTAGGCTCTGGACCCACCATGACACTCCCCGGGGATATGAAGTCTATGAAAAGGTTTAATGGATAACATTGTGTAATATGTGCAGAAAATGCCAGATTTCGTTTATTATAGATGATTTATTCAGTTATTTACACTTAGAAAATGAATAAAATGTAAACAGGGTGTCTAAACTTTTGCACACAACCGTATATATATATTCCTATTCACAAATACAACCACCTTTCAGGTTTCAGTCTTCCAGTGTCTGAACGGGTAGAGATTTGGGATGTCAGCATTCGAGTACAGCCTAGAAAATAAGGGTGCTTCTAAGGGTTCTTTCAGTGATGTCATAGAAGAACCACTTTTGGTTCTTTAAGAAACCATGTTTGTAATAGAGATGTGTGTGTGTGTGTGTGTGTGTGTGTGTGTGAAGAGTCTTTTAAAGGCCTAAAGAACGTCACTTTATTCACACATCTCTACTACATACATGTACATTCTTTAAGGAACCAAAAGTGGTTCTTCAATGGCATCACTCACACAGAGAACCCTTTTCTAGCGCCTTTATTTATTTTGTGATGTGATAGCGATGCTCTTTTTGAGAGGTACTGTTGGTTGCATTGTGCTCTGGCTCCGCTGCTGCCGCGCTGACGGGCAGGACGCACTCGACCGGTCAAAAAGCTGCAGAAAATTACCGGCAAAATGACACATGTAATTAAAAGGAATCCACGCCACTTTACCTCCACACCTACAGGGGAGAGAGAGAGAGAGAGAGAGAGAGAGAGAGAATGAGTGCTACTCCCTCCTTGCTAATTACGGGTATCACTGAAATGCTAGGGTTTGAGTCATTAGTTCCATGTGCATTTAATTAGAGGCAGTCTGAAATTGGATTTAACTTATTACTTTTTCATGGATCACTTTCTTGTCATCACTTGAAATTGGATTGCAGCCCCAGGTAACTAATTATGCCCACCACAGGATCAGGAGTGGAGAAATAGGTAATTAGAAACAACACTTGCAGACCCTCGTTGATAGTCCACCCTCTCCTTGGAACCTAGGGAAAGAAGAGAGAGGGGGGGGGCAGGAAGAAAGGAGAAAGAAGCTCGTTTGTGGCAGCGAGAAAAACACAACGAAGAAACGCCGGTGGTTAACTATCCACACCACACGGGACGATGGGAAATAAGGAGTTACCTGTAGAGGATGTGTTGACGTGCAGCTGTTTTTAACGACACTGGATCGACAGGAGCTGGACCGCCACTGGTGTAAAAGGCCGGATTAATTTTACATTGTTTTGATCATTATTTCAGCTAATGCATTCACCTTCTGTCCACAAGGGGGCGCTATTAATACTGAAGTAGCTTTGGTGCGCAGTCATTAGGGAGGTGAAACTTGCACTGGTATCTTGTAGCGAGTTAAAACATCTAGTCAGTCTGCTCAGTATGTCTAATATTCAGCTGGGGGTTATGCACCTGACGCCGCACAATGGGATGATGGGAAATAAGGACTCACCTGGAGTCACTACAACACTGGATCGTCAGAAGCTGGACTGCCACTGGCGTAAAAGGCCGGATTGGTCCAGCTTGACTATCTGGACGCATAGTTTTACATTTACTTACTAACTTATTTATTTATTTTTATTATTGAAACTCGCTCTTTCACCTTTAGCAGACAGAATTCTTTCCACAAGGGGGCGCTTTAGTGTGCATCACTGAAAAACAGGAAACTGGCATACAAATACTAGCTTTTTTTGATTGTTGGAAGGCTATTATAAGATTATTTAACATGCACTTATATGGACAAAAGTATTGGGACACATCCACATTCCATCTACAGGAGTTTCTATGACGTCCCATTCTAAACCCATAGGCATTATTAATATGGAGCTGGTCCCCCTTTGCTCTAAGCTCTACCAGCAGCAGCAGCAGGTCTGGAGCTCTGCTGCAGTTACTGAGTCAGTTGGAGGCTTTTCTGCACTCTGCTCTGAGCTCAGCACTCGGCCCTGACCCCCCTCTGTAACTTTACGTGGTCTGACAGACACTCGGTGGCTGAGCTGCTCTCTGTCAGCTGTTCCTCCTAAACTCTTCCACTGTTCAGTAATAACACCACTCACAGCTGATGGAGGAAGATCTAGGAGAGAAGGTCTAAATTTCACCAGCTGACTTGTTGTTGTTGGTGCAGCGGTTTCTCCTATTACATACAGAACCACGCTGGAGTTCAGTGAGCTCTTCAGAACCTCCCGTTCTTTCACTGATGTGTGGAAGGAAGGCCGACTGCAGGACTAGGGGCTTGATTTTAACAGTTGGTACAGGAACCGGCCAGTCTGTTACAGTAAGGCCGCTTCAGACCTCTGACCTCTGAGATTCGCTCAGCCCAGCCCAGCCCAGCCGAGGAGAACCCGATGCGGGGGCCGCCAGCTCACAGCTCATGGAGGTCACGCTGAAGTTCGAGGTCCATTTACACTTAGAAAATACGCCCATTTAAGTTGCACCCATTGCTGACACAGATGTGCAAATGCACACATGCAGCTTGTCTAGTCCTGTAGAGACGTATTGCCAATAGAATAGGACTCAATGGAGCAGATAAACACTAGTGAACGTATTGGCACCATGCTGTAAGTTAGAGAAGGGGTATGAACCCGCTTGAGACAGCATGACCTCCGCCCTTGTGCGGCAGAGTGCCAGCAGCGGGCAGTCTCCTGAGCTTCGTACGGCAACGCAGGCTCTCCGTGGCTCAACGAGAGCACGAAGCCAGAGTGACCTCGGCTAAAAACAGAACCGGTTTGTTGCTTTAGTCACAGCGGACTGCATCACCCGCTGTATTTTCAGCGCCGACAAGTAAGTGTCTTCCAAACGCACGTCTTCCAAGACATCTGGGCTCAGCTTTTTCATTTTCACATAAATGGAAAAAAAGTAAACAATAGTTTTTTTTTTTGTTGTTTTTTCTCCTCCGTTGTTTAAGGGGTTTATTCTTAGCTCTGTCTCCAGGATACTGGCCGCGCACCTAAAGAGCAAGAAGAGCTTTTTTTATGAGATTTTATGACTTCCTCCATTTGCCGAGTTCATACAGGGCCCCTTTTGTGGTGATCCTGAGGCAGGATGATTTGCAGCGATGGCCACCTCGCATTCAGCTGCTGAAAAGCGCCGCTCTCGCTGTTTTGATGACGTTTGCTGGACTGTTGTTTCCCAGAAAAAGGAGCAAACAGGCCATTTGCTAATGTACATGTGAATTTCACTGAAAGAGCATCTCCTATGTTCTCCCACACCCCCACCCCGGCTCGTTCGCAGTCTAGCATGACCATATACAGTGACCATGAGGGCAAGTGGGGTCAAATGATGTTCTTTCATGAAGATGAAAGCCCAGTAAATTTACCACCACACACACACACACACACGTACACACTCCTTCATAGAGTGCTACATGACATGCTGCAGAGGCACATGTCTCTCCTCTCTTCCTCTCCGTTTTATCCCATCTTCTTTATTCTGGGTTTTTTTTAAGCTCTGCTCTTTCTCGTGGAGACCCATGGCGTTGTCCTGACACATGTACACCACAGCGCTGCAATCTGTAACCCATTAGCGGTGCGGCGTGCTGGGGTTCGCTGGAGCCAGGCCAGCGCTTCCAGACGGACGCACTGCGGCCAGACTCGCTCAGCCCAGCCCAGCCCAGCCGAGGAGAACCCGATGCGGGGGCCGCCAGCTCACAGCCATACCCCGTCCCAGTTCAGGAGGTGACGGTGAAGTTCGAGGTCCATTTACACTTAGAAAATACGCCCATTTAAGTCAAACCCATTGCTGACACAGATGTGCAAATGCACACATGCAGCTTGTCTAGTCCTGTAGAGACGTATTGCCAATAGAATAGGACTCAATGGAGCAGATAAACACTAGTGAACGTATTGGCACCATGCTGCTTAATGCAAAGCCAGGCGTGGGCTAGTAGAGGGGTATAAAGCAAAGCCCCCCAGCTGCATTGAGCTGTTGAGCAGTGGAAGAACTGTGTTCTCTGGAATGATGGATGGTGGCGCTTCGCCCAGTACTTTTGAATGGGATGAGTTGAGAAGTTGGGGGTGATCCAACATCCTGCCCTCACTAACACTCTTGTCGCTGAATGCAATCAAATCCTCACAGCAATGCTTCAAACTCCAAAATCTAGTAGAAATCCTTCTCTGGACAGAAGAGTTACAGTTACTCCAACAAAAGCAGGATCAGCTCTTTTTAATCCCCTTGATTTCCGAAGAAACAATAAATATAAGCAGATGTCCCAATACTTTTGTCAATTTCATGTAGAAATAAATGCTTACTATTTACAGATGTAGCTGTTTATTAATGGGGTTCTTGGCCCAGATTGTACATTTCTGCAAGTACTGCATCTGAAATACTGTAAATACTGTATTCTGTACTGTTTCAGCCTAGAAATCAAAAATAGATCCAAGGTGTATTTTTGCACTTTGAGCGCACATTACCGCTGCGGCCAGCGTGAACGGCTGCACTGATTAATATAGGAGCATATTGCTCATCTGGTGTGAAATGTGTTACCGCATCTGGTGTGAAGGGGGCTTAATAAAATCATACGACAGGGTGAAACAATTCAAATGAAACTGTGGGTAGAAGTCAGGTTTCAGGATGGCTACCACTGTCTGTAGAGTTGTGCTTTAGTGCGTATTTACACATGGTACATGGGTTCGCCATGCAGTGTCAGAACCCACATCAGCAGGTCTGTTAGAGATTACGCCATCAGCCACAACATTAGCACCATGCAATACTGTCTAATCTTGAGTAGGTTCCCCTTATGCCACCCCGACAGCTCTGCCCATTCGAGGCATGGACTCCTCGTTGTGAGGTCGGGCCTCCATGAGCATCAGTCATTGAGCATTAGGCACCCCTGACCCTGTCGCCTTTTCACCGATTGTCCTTTCTTTGAGCACTTTTGGTAGGTACTGACCGCTGCACACCAGGAACACCCCACAAGACCTGCCTGATGTTCTGGTGACGTCTAGAACATCACAGTTCTTCAGGTCTTCTGTCACGGTTCTTAACAAAGTGTCTCAGATTCGTACGCTTGCCCGTTTTACCTGCTTCAACACCTTCATCACCTTCAAGAACTGAAGGTTCCACATAGGTTCTTTGAGCTCTCAAAACTGGGTTCTCTAAGGAGTCACTGAGATGTTCTGGGTGTTGATGCAGATTTTGTGAGTTTACGTTTTTAGGGTTCTACATACAACTATTGGCTTTACTGTAGAACCCTTTTATGGTTGTCTGGGTTCTACATAGAACAATACTTTAGGGCATACCAATCTGAAAGGGTTCCACATAGGTTCTTTCTGCTCAAAACTGGGTTCTCTAAGGAGTCACTGAGATGTTCTGGGTGTTGATGCAGATTTTGTGAGTTTGAGTTCTTAGGGTTCTACATACAACTATTGGCTTTACTGTAGAACCCTTTTATAGTTGTCTGGGTTTTATATATAACAATATTTAACACGTACCAATCTGAAAGGGTTCCACGTAGGTTCTTTGAGCTCAAAACTGGGTTCTCTAAGGAGTCACTAAGATGTTCTGGGTGTTGATGCAGATATCGAGGGTTCTATGTAGGACAATTGCTGTTATGAAAGAACCCTTTTTAAGAGTGATGTGGCTCTGACCTGGGTTCTGCAGGAGTCCCTCCTGGAGGTCTTCTGGATGTTGATGCAGTTGGAGATTTCCTGTATGAAGGAAAACACACACACACACACACACACACACACACACACTCTTACGTTCTTTTGAGAACCAATAGGGCTATGCCTTAAGTGTGTGTGTGTGTGTGTGTGTGTGTGTGTGTGTCATCTCCACTCTCCCACCTCATTGTTTGCCTGAGCGGTTGTGGCGCGTGCCAGGCTTGATCCCCAACACTTTCGGACCCCTCCATCTGCGGCTGTAGCGGCGGATCACCCGGGCCGCTCTTGACTGCTTTGTTTGGGCCTGTCACGATGTACGAACGCATTACGCTTGGTGCGGGCCGCGCGCCGGAAACGGGTCCGGATGCCGCTGTCGGGATGAAGTCGTCGTCTCTGCCTGGCAAGCGGCTCATCGGCATCGGATCGCTGTCGCTCCGGCTGTTTAGAGCCGCGGTGCCATTTTCAAGACCTTTTCACTTCAGCTGCAATGTTTTCCCCCCTCCAGGCCCACCCCCAACACACACACACACACACACACTCACACACACACAGACACACACACTCACACTCCTCCCTGCCTCTCTTCCCTCCGGTCTTTCTGTCTTCCCGTCATATTTCCCGCCACTCCGAGTGGAGGCCGGCCGCATGTTTGTCGGAGTGATTCATCAGTGCTTTGGGGGCGGCTTATGGATAGATGTACACAGCTGTTTGTCAGGGCTGTGTGTTTAGCGTGTGTGTGTGTGTGTGTGTGTGTGGTATCGCGTGGCTGTTGTGCGCTCAGTGAAACGTATGTGATGGTTGGCAGCGGTTACCGAGGAGAGAAGCTCGCTGCCGTGACCGGAGGAAGACGCTTGTGGGGCGAGCTGTGCTGAACTTCCCATCGCCTTCAACCAGGAGTCCGCTCACTGTCTGTCACCCTCGCTCGCCCTCTCTCACTCTCTCTCTCTCTCTCTTCTGCTCCCACACATCAGCTTTCCTCTTCTTCAGCAGTCTTCTAAGGTTGCCGTTAGCCAGCAGACAAAATATAGGCCCAGTCTGAGTATATATGTGTGTGTGTGTGTGTGTGTGTGTTTACTGCACGCCATAGTGTGGTGCTTTCTGTTTATTAAGCTTGAGGGATGTTTAAGGGGTCAAGGCTGCATTACGTCCAGAATGTTCTAGATAACGCTCAGTTCTGCAGAAGCCAAGTGTGAGTTCTGAGGAGGTGAGTGTGTCGTAGCACATGTTGTGTCTAAGGCCGGCGGGGTTGACTGAGCTTCATGCTCAAATATGGACTGATGTGCCACTTTTTTTCTTCTTCTTCTTCTCACAAATAGAAGAAAATGTTTTGATGAAGCTTCCAAAAATAGCGCGTGAGTCAATAAAGAACGCACTATGAATCAATCACAATGGCATAAAGAAAACAAAAATTCCCCACCCACCGAATTTGTGTTGTACGGCACTGAAAAAAAGCTCCTGTTTTGA
>NC_132884.1:40101545-40114045 GCF_030463535.1 Salminus brasiliensis | reverse complement strand
TAACATTAGAATCAACCCAAATAAACATGAAGTCAGTGGTCAGTGAGAGTGTCTACCTGTAATTAACTCTATATAACATTAAAATAAACCCAAAGAATCATAAAGTCAGTGGTCAGTGAGAGTGTCTACCTGTAATTAACTCTATATAACATTAAAATAAACCCAAAGAATCATAAAGTCAGTGGTCAGTGAGAGTGTCTACCTGTAATTAACTCTATATAACATTAAAATAAACCCAAATAAGCATAACATCTATGGTCAGTGAGAGTGTCTACCTGTAATTAACTCTATATAACATTAGAATCAACCCAAATAAACATGAAGTCAGTGGTCAGTGAGAGGGTCTACCTGTAATTAACTCTATATAACATTAGAATAAACCCAAATAAACATAAAGTCAGTGGTCAGTGAGATTGTCTACCTGTAATCAACTCTATATAACATTATAATAAACTCAAATAAACATAAAGTCAGTGGTCAGTGAGATTGTCTACCTGTAATTAACTCTATATAACATTAGAATAAACCCAAATAAACATAAAGTCAGTGGTCAGTGAGAGCGTCTACCTGTAATTAATTCTATATAACATTATAATAAACCCACATATACATAAAGTCAGTGGTCAGTGAGAGTGTCTACCTGTAATTAACTCTATATAACATTAGAATAAACCCAAATAAACATAAAGTCAGTGGTCAGTGAGAGTGTCTACCTGTAATTAACTCTATATAACATTATAATAAACCCACATATACATAAAGTCAGTGGTCAGTGAGAGTGTCTACCTGTAATTAACTCTATATAACATTAGAATAAACCCAAATAAACATGAAGTCAGTGTTCAGGATGTAAATGAAGGATTGATTATGTAAACTAGGTGCTGGATGGAAGCTGGAAATACTGGCCATTGAACAGCTCAACACTCTCAGCACGCTTAGGTGACCACACTAGCTAGGTTTTCTAACTGTAGCTAAACCCAAAATTAACAATATATTCTTGTCAGAAAGTGACTGCTTGTTACTGACTCTACAAATCAGTCACCCAGAATGTCAGACAGGTCAGCTCTGAAGGCTCGTTTAATAGTCATGTGACAGGGGGCCACTGGGTCCAAAAAAGATTACTGCTGGGGGCCAAAACCATTCATCCTAAACTACTAAAAGCACCTAATGTCATGCTTTAAAGACAGATGCTATTATACTAAGAATGGATAATAGACAAGCAGTATACGCTACAAATTATAGCTATTCAGTTTTTTAGATATTCAGATATATATATATTTTTTTAGATATATAGATATTCAGGTTTTTTTTATTATTTCTCTGATTTTACTTAATCAGAGATGTTAATTTGATTTAAATTGATTGATCTACAATTATTTAATTATTTTATAGCCATACACTTTTGTAGCTTTATTTTTAGTTTTTTTTTATTCTTAATAATGTGGCTTCGCTTGTGTTTATATTGTCAATTTCTTACACCCATAACTTAAAGCACTTGTGAAGCACTTTGAGTTGCATGTGGTTATACAATTTCTTTTATTTTTATTATTATTTTATTTATTTATTTATTTTTTGTTGTTGTTGTTGTTGTTGTTATTATTGATGATGTTTTTGTTGTTGTTGCATATTTGTTTTAGTTGTGGTTATTATTATTATTATTACTATTATTATTATTATTATTATTATTATTATCCAGTCCTTGCTCTGGTAGGATCATGTGTTACGTGTTGTCACGTGTTGTTGATGTGAATGGATGTGTGTGGTAACTTGTGGTGGACTGGTGCTCTGTCCTGTCCAAAAGGTACTCCTGTCTTGTCCCCAATGACTCCAGACAGGACTCCCTGCAAGCCTGACCAGGAAAAGGCAGGTAATAAAACAAATGGATAATTAAGGAATTAATTGTGATATAGAAAAAATGCAGCATACCTTGTTCTGATTGGTTAAAAATAAGGACATATTATTGCTTTTACAAGCAGTTCCATGTGACCAAGAGGTTGTGTACATACATCAGTCTTGACAGAACAACAACAGCCTGTTGTGTGAAAATGGATGACTGACTTGTGACATAGATGTCACAGATGAACCCCAGGGTAAAATAATCAAATCTAAGAAAATGCGGGATACGGGCTAGAATACAGTCACTTTTGTATGATCTTCAGATGAAACATATGGACCAAAGGACACATAAAATTTTACACATTAATGGGTTAAGACTGGGTTGCTTAGAGGTTAGAACACTACTTTCTCTATTTAGAGTCTTAGAAGAGAAGCACTGCCTGTGTTCCTCTGGGAAGCGAGCCCTGAGGGCCTCAGTGTACCTCAATATACAACAAGCAGCACTCTGATTACTGTCCACTAGATGTCAGTATACAATAAGCTAAACATCAGAAGCATTGGAAGGCTGGAATTAAAGTGATCGATTTTAACCACCTTCATAAAACACACATCGCCCTGAATCAGGCACCGTAACCAGCATGTGGTTCTTCAGTGAGGTTTCCTGGCAGTAGCATGTGATTTATCAAACACTGTGGAGCAGCTAATTAGACGAGGAAAGAGGTAATCTGTGGGAGAGGCCTACACAGGATCCACTTTACGTCCAAAAGTATCCAGACGCCCTGGCTTTTAATGAACATTACTTTAAGGTCCACCTCATGCTGACAAAGGCATTGAACTGAGCACAAGGCTCAGTCAGAAAATAATGGGACGCTCTGGAGCAGCTGTGGCTAATGCTTCATCTCATTTGTCAGGTATGAAGCCCCCCAGCTGTGGAGCAGTAGAACTCTCTTGGGATCAGTTGGAAAACTAATCATCTAAGATCGGTACCCGGCCTCATATATTAGGCGGCAAGTGAACAGTCTATCTTGAAGGTGATTGCGGAGGTGTTGAAGCAGGAAAAATGTTCAAGTGTAAGAATCTGAGACACTTTGACATGAACCAAACTGTGATGTTATAGACTTCTGGCTCAGAACATCTCCACAACATCAGGCAGTATCTTAAGGTATTCCGGGTATGCAGTGGTCAGTACCTACCAAAAAAGCTCCAAGGAAGGACAGCCAGTGAACCGGCAACAGGGTCATGGCCAAGGCTCATTGACGCTTATGAAGGCCCCATCTCATGTGCTGCTAACATCTAATGGTGCCTAGGCCTTGACGGATCAGACCTAGTGGCACAAGGGGTACCTACACAATACTAGGCAGGTGGTTTTAATGTTATGGCAGATTAGGCCAATTCTGTGACATACAAAGTCTACTGCATGTTAAATGGATAGAAAGCCAAGCAGAAAAAAGAAGGGCTCATGAATCTCTCTCACTGCTTTTTCATCAAAATGCTAATAACCTACTTTTGTGTCGCTGATAATGGATTCATGTGTACTTGAGGGCAAATGCGCCGTATTACAGAAAAATACATTAGACAGTTTGTCATGATAAAATCTATTAGATGTCCATATTTTCATAAAGAATGTTGCAACACATGCAGACTGTGTCACTGCCCCCGGCTATCAGATCAGACCTGCTGTATAGTGAGAGAAGCATGTTGAATGACAGAAAACCAGGAAGTTGACTAGGCAAGCTTGCAGGGGTGTTTTTTTTTTTTTTGCCAGGTCACTTTCCTCTGTTTCATGAAAGACTGCAGAGTGACCTTGCATGTCTAGGGACCTTGCTAGTCATTTCAGGCTCCTGCAGGAGCTATAAACACCTGCAGAGTGTGTGACGGAACTCAGACTTGGGTTAGGGTTAGGGTTAGTACAGTACAGTACAGTGAGGGTCTTGTTGGATGTGTGGAAAATGGATCGCAAAAGCAGACACAGTTAATGATTGGCTAAAGGAGTGACTGCTTTGGGCGTGGCCAAAGACCGTAGTGTGATAGAAGTAGCTGAATCTGCCGGGGTACGGAAGCATACGGTCATACGGGTCTACCAGCAGTGGCAGAAATCCCAGTCTACAGTAGATTCTCATCGGAATTGTGTCTGAAAGGCCAAACTGATGGAAAGGGACGGCCAGGCGTCTTCAAGGCCTAAGCTATTATTGGTTATCACACTGGGCCAAGTTGTTTTCATATTGCTATTGATAATGTTTCATTGTCATTTCAGTGTTTTATTTATGTATCCTTCCCTACCATGAAAAAGAAACACTACACTGTAAATTCACTAAATTCTCCAGCAGTTAAGTCTAGTTCTCTTTCATTTTGTGGTCAGGCCTGTTCAAATTGTGATATCTAAATTTGTAAATATCATCGTTTTCCTCTTTTCTCCTCCTTGAGACTTATATATTACATTTTTCTTTCATTTCTTTACCTTTTTATTTATTTATTTATGAATTTACTCCATTTTCTACACAATTTAAAAGGCCAATGACCCAATCCCCATTCATGTGAACTCCCCCTATCACTAGCAATGCCCCCAACACTAGGAGGGTGAAGACTGGACACATGTGAAGCCAGCCACCGCCTCTTTTCAAGGTAAGGTAGCCAGCCGGGCTCCCCAGCTCCATTACAACAGCTGACAGATGCCTGGGCTGACCAACATCACACTAGGAGAGATGTGGGGAGGAAGTGCCATCAATCCACCCCTGAGAGAGCAAGGCCGGCTGTGCTCACTCTGACTCCGGCTGCTGATGGCAAAGCAGCATAGCTAGAGATCTGAACGATCCAGGGGGTCATAGTGGCAGTGCCTTAGTCCGCTAGACCACTCAGAGCCCTTTGTACTTCATTTGCTATATTTAGGTACATTTATTTTCACGTGGCCATTTCCAATATGCTAATTCCTTTTTAATTTATTCATCACTTACAATTAAACAGTCTGTTTCTGTCGCTAGGCTTTTAACTATATGTAAATAATGTTTCTGAATGACGGCTTGTGTCACTCAAAAGCGGTTCATTTTGTAATACTGCTTGTATCTACAGTATGAGGGGGCGGAGCTAAACTGCTTTAACAGATGGATTTATGTCATGAGTATGCAGCTTAATTTAGGTCTATATGGACTGTATGGACCAGGGATTTAATTACATATTTTTCAGCCACTTTTGTATTTTAAATCAATTAGTTTATAATAAACTAATTAATAATTTGTGATGTTATGATTTTTGATTTGATCTTTGAAAAAATATGTCAAAATTCCTATCTATGCCTCCTTTGTATACAATGAAGTTTGTGGACACTTCCCCAGTGTTTCTTCCTAAATCAAGGGCAGCTTACAATGACGTGGAACATTGCTAAGCGGAGAATTTGATTGCGCTCAGCCCTATAAAAGGTGCACGTATTTGTCACTGTACAGTGTACAGCGAAATGTGTCCTCCGCATTTAACCCATCTGGTAGTGAACACACACTCACACACACACATGTGTTAGGGGCAGTGAGTACACACACACACACACACACACACACACACACACACACACACACACACACACACACACACACACACACACACACACACACACCCAGAGCGGTGGGCAGCCAACTCCAGCGCCCGGGGAGCAGAGAGGGTAAAGGGCCTTGCTCAAGAGCCCAACAGTGGCAGCTTGCCGAGCCCGGGAATCGAACCCACAACCCTGTTATCGACAGCCCGGAGCTCTAACCGCTGAGCCACCACTGCCCCACTATGAGAGACTCAGTGAAGGTACTGCATGAAGGTTCTGCCATCCCAGCTCATCCTAAAGGTACTGGATTGAGCTCCAGCCACCGTTCCAGAGAACATAGTTCTTCCACTGCTCCACAGCTCAAGCCCCCCTCAATGCTGAGGGGGGCTTTATACCCCTCTGGCCCAGGCTCAGCATCGGGAATGGTGACCTTAGGCTCATGTATGGTTTCTAAAATGTGTCCATTCCCTCCAGTTCCATTGGCAGTGCTTTTCCATGGAGATTAAACATGGGTGCATTTTAAAATAGCAGAATTCAACAGTTTAGAAGTGGTGTCTGGATACTTTTGCACATACAGTGTAATTTTACACAAAATTAATATGCACATGTTATTGGTTTTATGTTAAAAACCTTTTTTTTTACCTTCAGATTTGTGTTTTACGGAAATCTGAAGATCATTTGTTTGCTAGATCTTTCCTATCAAGCATAGATTTCGCAAAAAAAATAAAAATAATAAAAAAATAAAAAATAATATATATATATATATACTGTATATATACTGTATATATCTATATACTTTATTATTATTATTATTATTATTATTATTATTATTGGTATAATTGTGTATAATTGAGTATTAGATCTAAGCTGTCATTAAAGTGTCTATTATTTTACCAAAAATATATATATTATTTATTTTTTATTATTATAATTTTTTGGTAAAATAACACTTTAATGACAGCTTAGATCTAATACTCTTTCAATTTCACTGTTATTAATGTCCAAAAGACATGTGCCCTGACAACTGCCCCCTCTCCTGCAGCACCATTTACATGTAAATACATGCAAAAGACAGAGCATCAGCAGACTGGCCTCTGTGGAAGCGACAAGACTGTGGTAATCCCCAGGGTACCTAAGGCCAAGAGGAGATTTGGGGGCACTGAGATGCTCATTGCACACATGGCACTGAAGGAGGAGAAGGAGGAGGAGGAGGAGGAGGAGGAGGGCTAATGACACTCTTCCAGAAACCCCAGTCAGTGGGGGATGGGATGGGATGAGAGGATAAATCCTCATGTCAACTGTTTTAGTTCTAGCTTTAGGAAATTTGCTTAGTTTCTATTTATCAGGATCTTGGCAACAATCAGTGTGGTTTTGAGTAGAGTGGAGGGGCCTGGCATTGCCGTAATGCAATGATACAGCCTATAAAGATGCATTTTATTGATTTCTGGAGTGGTGTATCCCAAGCGTTTTATAGTCTTTATGCATTCACTTGTTTCATTGAGTTGGTTTGTTATTATATTAATTAGCATAGTAAAAATGGGATTAAAATGGTGACATCTGACCATGTCAACAACAGAAAACACACATTGTGTAGTTCGGCAACAGGAGCCTAAAGCACCAAAAGCACCAGTGAGAACCAAACCAGCAGAGCTGATGCCCTTTTGTTTTACATTTCTACTGGAAATGCAGGATCTTTCTTTAATACATTAAAAGAATATATTTATTTATTTTATTTTATTTTATTCCAATTTTTTATTTATTTTCTTAAATTATTTTTTGTGTTTTTGAGTGTTTATTTTATATTTAATTTTATTATTTATTTATTTTTTAAATTATTTTTATTTTATAGTGTTTATTCTTACATCAGTGGTTGCAACTGTAACAACTGTAATTTCCCTCCTGGGATCAATAAAGTATTTCTGATTCTGATTCTGATTCTGATTCTGATAGTCTTCTATAATATAATTACCCCTCTGCTGGAGGTGGGTTTAACTGATGTACAACTAAGCTGCTATTAATTTTCCAGTCTTTCGTTAAACCAGCAGCCATGGATTTAACTATTTCAGCATCATTTATTGAAATAACAAAAATAAAAAGATGAGTTTTACCTGATTAAATGCTAAAAAGATCAATAAAATGAAATAATCTTATAATATCCTGATGACAATCTTTAATCTTCAATTTCCTTTTTTTTGACAAATTTTCTTTTTATTGACAAAAAACTCTTTTAAAGAAGAGGAAATATAATTACAAAATTCACCTGCAACACAGTACAGTGTCCCAGTTATTGTTCCAAACATTATAATTTGAATTCCTGTTACAAACAAAGAGCACCATTGAGGAAGATTTTTACAAAATAATAAATGAATAAATAAAAAATGTAAATTCTCAACTTCCTCTTATGATTAAATTACTGTTTTTAAATTGATTTTTTTTTAAGTCACTTACGTTTAAATGAAGTCTTGTCTCTGGGTCTTATGTAGTCTAGCCATTTCAACCAAATTTGAGCAAATTTGTCCTTTTGAGTTCTTAAGGAATAAGTTAGCATCTCCATAACAGAAATCTCATAAACACTGTCATTCCACTCAGTGGACAGTTCAGTGGACAGTTCAGTGGACAACCATTGTCACAGACAGTCATCTCTTATCTTTGATACACAGAATTACAGAAGTTAAATGTGTATTTGTCTGGAATATAATACAAATAGCTTGATGGGTAGCCTTCCAATATCCAGATAGTGTAGTGCACACCCAGAAGATATGAAAATACCATCATTTTACCACATTTAAGATTTTTTTATTTATTTATTTATTTATTTTAGATTTGTGGGGTGTACACCATACACTGTTAAGACAATAAAGATCCTTCAAAGAGTTTTTGAGCAATGTCATTTTGGAAAACAGCCTTTTTTGGGCCTTTTAACTGAGGCTATGATGAGTCTGCGGGTTTAATTAAGCTGCTTTGCTTTTTCTAGTCCTTTTGTTTTTTGTTTTTTTTTTGGACTGATTTCAGCATTAATTGAAATTGCCAATAAAAACCCTTTCAATTGATAAAAAATACCTAAATGTATCTCTGTATATAGAGATAATCATCTCATATCCTTCAGCACTCTCCAAATGATAAATATTTCATATCTGGACTACATTTAAGTTTCTTTTGGTTACGTTATTTATTTATTTATTTTTATTTTTGAGCAAGAACTGCCTCTTATTTGCCTACATGAGACATTTTATGGTACTGGACTTTTAACTATCTGCCACTATTAATATCACCACTATTAACTATCATTACTCTGACCATCACTGCCATGACTATATTAAGTTCTACTACACCCTGATTAATATATTATGATTATGATCAGAGCAGTTCCACAGTTTAGATGGTTTGGTCATTTTTATCAATAATTTATAAATAGTTCTGATCAGAGGAGGACGGGTCGGGTCCCCCTTGTGAGTCTTGGTTCCTCCTAAGGTTTCTTCCTCCAGCTCTGAGGGAGGTTCTCCTTGCCACTGTTGCCGTTGGGGGTCACTGAGGGTCTCTGATCCTTCATGTCTTCTTACGTTATTTCTTTTTTTCTGTCTTTTACTAATTACTAATTATGTAAAGCTGCTTTGTGACGACAACAGCTATACAGATATATTTGACTTGACTTGACTACTGATGGTCTGGGGGATACATTTAGCCGCAAAGCTCACAAGTATCTGTGCTTCTGAGAGGAGCTGTAGTCTTAGGTAAGCTGAGGTTGGATCTCCTTGTTTGAAATATTACCGTATGTTTTAAGGGAAGTGGTGCAAAGACACGCTGTGTCATTAACGTGTGTGTCAAAGTCTGTATCAATCGCAACATCAACATCACTACCGCGGCATTAGCAGAGCGCTGGCCGACGGCCTCGCCTGGCACAGCTGCTGTGGTGTTAGCGTGCCAGCTGATGGCCTATTATGGCGTTAGCATCACTATTAGAGGGGATTACCATCGCTATCACAGTGTTAGCAATGGTATTGCTGTGTTAGCATCGGGCATCGATGAGGTCCTGGGCCCTTCATATCTAAACTCCAGTAAATATGTGGTCCCTGAGGGCCAGGCTTGAGTCCTTTACCTGGCAGGGTCACTTTAAATGCTACAGGAAACAGAATAGAGGATGTTTGGGTCCCCAAACAAACTCACCATTGCTGAAATGCCAGTGATGATTCTATGCAGCCAATTGCGGCCCAGCATAACTAGGCTTGCCTGGTTTTTTTCTATTTCTATTATTATCTAAAATGATTGTTTGCATGAACACTTTTTAAAATAAAGGTCCTACAAAGGTCCTATTAAGGGTTCTTTGAGCGATGCTGTAGAAGAACCGTTCTTGGGCCCTATTTTTCTGACAGTGTATTTCCCCCTCCTACCTCTTTCTCTTTCCTTTCTGCCACAGGAGCAGGTTTCCCCCCCATAACAGTACAGATGATGCTCTTTTGTTGAACACAGATTGGAAATACATGGTCTTTGTTGCGTACACTCATACTGTACATGTGTTCTATTCTAGTCTAATTACCCCTCTGCTGTAG
This sequence comes from Salminus brasiliensis, assembly GCF_030463535.1. Lineage (NCBI taxonomy): Eukaryota > Metazoa > Chordata > Actinopteri > Characiformes > Bryconidae > Salminus > Salminus brasiliensis. The sequence goes on along the minus strand of NC_132884.1, from coordinate 40,104,139 downwards.
GTGGGTTTAACTGATGTACGACAAAGCAGCTTTTCTTTTTCTATCCCTGCCTTTTTCCCAGCAGCCGAGGATTTAATGATTTCAGGCGCTTTTCCATTGTTCTGAAAGCTACAGAGTCCCAAAGCTCCGACACTCCCTTCCTTCCCCATCTCTCTCTCTCTCTTTCACTCTGCATGGCGGCCTACCCCACACTTTTCGCCTTTTAGGGCAAAACCATTTGCCTTTAAGCTGAACACCTCCACACACACACACACACACACAAAAAAAAAATAAGCTCTCTCACACAGCTGTAGTGCTTTTCCCATTGTTCTCCATCTTCCACTACCATCATAAATGGCATTTCTACACTCGCCCTGAAGGCTCTGGCTCGTTCCTCCATTATTACTCTTCACAGTAACCAGTATATCATTGCTGTCACATCAGATGTTCATAGTATTTTAACACCACCTGAAAACACCAGCTGTTGTTTACACTGTGTGAACAGTTTATGATGAACGGATCAATAGAAATGGTCCAAAATGATTGGTACTGTTATTAAAAATCCTGTTTCTTTGTTCTTCACTGTGAAAAATGATATCTTGGCCAGTGAAAGCATCTTAATTGTAGTATAGCTGTGTAATATTTCTCAATCTGCGATGAATGAGGTACTTTTCCTTGTTGTAAGCATTTATTTATTGCAATGAGGAAAAGGATTTGCCAATAAAAATACACCTTCCCTCAATAAAAGTACTAACAATACGTTCAACAACCTCCAAATGAGCCATTAAACACTACATGTCCAAAAGTTTGTGGACACCCCTTCTAATGAATGCATTTGGTGACTTTAAGTTGCACCCACTGCTGGCACTGATGTGCAAATACACACACACACACACATGCACACACACACACACAGATTGTCTAGTCCCTAAAAAAGCAGATATACATGAACCTATTGGCATCATGCTGGCTAATAATGCCAGGCGTGAGCTAGTAGAGGGGTATAAAGCCCCCCCCCCCCCCCAGTTGCATTGAGCTGAGCTGTGGAGCAGTGGAAGAACTGAGTTCTCTGGAATGATGGTGGTGGTGCTCCATCCAGTACTTTTCAGATGAGTTAAGTAGTTAGGGGTGATGGAGGTGGGGTGGTAATCATTCAACATCCTGACCTCGCTAATGCTCTTGCCACTGAATCCAATCAAGTCAATCAAATCCTCACAGCAATGCTCCTCCAAAATCTAGTGGAAATTCTTCTTCTTTGTACTCCAACTCAAGACCCTTGATTTCAGAAGAAATGAATGAATGAGCAGGTGTCCAAATACTTTTGTCCATATATTCCATTTGTTTAGACCACATTTAAGATGATGGTGTTGTTTTATATGTAATGGTAATGTTTTGGAGATACAAGGTTTGTGTTTGTACACTCTTCAAAATAAAGGTCCTATAACTGAAGAACCATAGAAGAACCATTTTTGGTTCAAAGGGGCCCAAACACTCTGGCAGCGCCTCTGGTCATATCCAGAGTGACCAGGTTGGACGTCCAGGTTGGACTTCCAGATTAACCTCTGTGCTGAGGAACTTGAGCAGAACTTTTCTCAGTTGAGGGAACCCTGAGAACTTGTGAGGCCCTCATAATCAGGCCAGTCGTTATTGATGTGAGAGGGGGAGCAGACGCTGATCGCTGTCCCAGACTCACTCGAGGGTGAAATCACAGAGCTGGACCAGCCAGCGCTGTTATCCCTCACACACTTCAGACTCCCCCCTAAGCAATATGCCCACCCGGGGCTCTGCTATATCAATGCATTAAGGCTTAATAAACCCTGGCTGCGTTGCTGTGAGCGCAGAGCGGCGTTGTGGAGCGGGAGTTGTGGGACCCAGTGGAATATCTTTTCATGGGGCCCTACGTCCCTGGCAGCGCCCCTGGTTATATCCAGCATTACCAGGTTGGACGCTTCCACAATAACCTCCAAAAGCTCCAAAATTCTTAAAATTTTAGGTTTTTTCATAGGTTGAAGGCCCAACATTCATAGAAAGTACTGTAAACTGTACACTAGGGTTCCTTTAGCAATGCCATAGAAGAAGTGCTTTGGTTTTCATAGAGAACCAGGTTTGTAAATGATTAGGTTCAAGGTTTTAAGCGGCGGCATGAACCAAGCAGCTCCGTGTTCCAGGATTCATCCTGCTTTCTTCATCTGACTCTTATACATTTGCCTGCAAAACTTACCCATGAGCATGTTCCCCATAACACACACACGCTTATCTGTCATCAGTCAGTGTTGGGTTGGAGCTGACGGAGCATTATTATTGTTTGGTTGGGAGTTTCCCATGACTCTGCCCACACAAAGGACTTGGCCGCTACCTGAATACAGGCCAGTGAAAGGGAAACAAACAAAGGAGCCGCCGTAGAGGATGTGCGTTTACAATGAAAAGGGGGTTTATGAAACGAAATGAGCTTTTATGCAGAAATCATGTAGATTTCAGTCAAATGAATTCGCTCATTTAAAAATGTCGGCCCTTTATGGTCGTCCTTTTTCAGCACAAGTAGAAAACTATGCAGAGAAGCAGAGAAGGGCTTGTTATTGGAGATCAACGCAAAGTGTTCAGCATGTGCTGTTTAT